>NC_133653.1:98093851-98393851 GCF_009905375.1 Apium graveolens
ATCAAAGCATAGTTCGTGCAGCTTCATAAGAGTCCTGTTCTTTCTTTCTACACTTCATTCTGCTGTGGAATTCCAAGTGCAGAAAATTCCTTCTTTATTCCATGCTCTTTGCAGGAACTCTTCCATGATTGATTCTTGAACTCAGTGTCATTATCATTTCTTATTACTTTAACAGAATCTTTAAACTAACTTATCAGACTTTATATCAGACTTTGCATCAGAATTTACACTAGAAGGAATTATACTAAATTTGTTAAAGAAGGTTTTATTTCTTAATTATCATAGTACAGGACTATGATATTCCTTACAAGTATAAATAGAATGCCATAAACTACCACAATGGAAACAAGGATTTTATGGTTTTAAACCTAAAAGACTGACTCTTAACTCCTGATCTAGGAGGTAAAGAGTTTATATCTTTATTTTTCCTGCAAAAAGAAGCAAGATGGTTAGAGTTTCCACAATTATAGCATTTCTTTCTAGGAGCATTAGGAACAGGCATATAATTATTACTTTTATTCACAGCTTCCTTTCCATTCCTATTTTTCCTAGCTTCATTTACCTGTTCACATTTTTAATCTCTTTCATCTTATACTTAAGCTGCTTCTTTGTTATTAAGCCTATGTTACTACAGCTGGTTATCCTGTTTTAATTTGTCAGAAGTTGACCTTTCTTGACTTCTGTCATAGAGTCTCTCATCTCTTTAGAATCAGACACAACAGTTTTTGCTACAAGTTTAATAGGATTTACCTTTGGCTTAATTGGCAAAGTCCCTTTCTCACTTTTACATCTTTATAACCTAACCCCTCTTTCCAGTTTCCACTACTTAGAATATTCTGAGTTGTTTTGCCTGAGTTAGTCCAAGTCCCGATGATTTCTCTTTCTTTTCTAATTCAGATTTTAGATAATCATTCTGTTTAAGCAATTCATTCTTAACAAACACAACATTATCTCTCTCTGTCTGAATAATGTTAATCTTGACTAACTCTTCTTCAAGATAGCTATTTCTGTTTTTGTACTTTAGATTTTCAGATTTTAATCTTTCATTTTCTAAAGTCTGATCTCTATAGCTAATATAAATGTTTTTTCAGAAATAATCTTAACTCAGTAATATCTTCTATATCAAAAGCAAGAGTTGATAGAGGTACCTCTAGTTTAGCAGCATCAGAACTGCTATCAGCATTTGCCATTAAGGCATAGTTCACCTCTTCTTCAGATTCTGAAATGTCTACCCAGTTTTTTCTTCTTTGTGATAAGTGTCTGGCCTTTCTCACCTTTTCCTTTCTTGCAATCAGGAGAGATGTGGCCTCTTTCACCACAATTGTAGCATTTGACATTTGAGTTGTCTCCTCTGTCAGACTTTCCTCCTTTGCCTTCAGTCTTTCTGAACCCTTTCTTGTCAGAACTTCCATCTTTCCTGGAAAACTTTTTACCCTTTCTGAATTTCTTGTAGGCTATCTTTGTGATACCCTTCAACCATAAGAGCATACAGTTGCATCATCTCTGCATCAACATCCACTTCAGATAAATTTTCAGGTTCTGAATCATTATCATCAGAATTTGATGACTTCGAATCAGACTGTATGATGAGAGCCTTTCCTTTTGCCTTCCTAGAGACAATTGGCTTTTCTTCATCCTTTAAAGTAACTGTCTTAGACTTCCCTACATGCCTCTTATTTCTTTGCTCCATCTGAAGTTCATGAGTCTTGAGCATCCCATAGATTTTATCAAGAGACATATCAGCAAGTTCATAGTTGTCTCTTATTGTAGTAGCTTTCAAATCCCACTTTTCAGGAAGAGCTATTAGGAATTTCAGATTTGAATCTTCTGTATCATATTCCTTATCCACTAGTGATAGATCATTCAACAGCTTTGTGAATCTGTCATATGTCTCAGTTAGCGACTCATCAGATTTTGAGTCAAAGTGCTCATACTCCTGTGTGAGTATTGTCTTCCTGTTCTTTTTGATGGCATTGGTCCCTTGACATCTCATTTCCAATGCATCCCAGATTTCTTTTGCAGTCTTGCATCCAATCACCCTGTTTGACATGACATTGTCAAGTGTACTATAAAGCAAGTGTCTTACTTTTGCATCCTTGCCTAGTGAAGAGATGTCTTCAGTGGTGGTATTCTCTCTTTTCTTTAGGAATCATCTCCTGTGGCTCATTCCCACTGTAATAGAAAGCTTTATAGGCTTGTGTGGACCATCATAAATTCTGTCTAAATATTCTGGATCTGTAGCTTCCAGAAACATGGCCATCTTCACACTCCATACAGGGTACTCAAACACCCTGAGCATAGGAACCCTGATGGTTTCATATCTACTGGTGTTTTGAATGGGTTGAAACCTTTGCAGGTTCTTGATGGTCTGGTATTTTTGCTTGTTTAGACATGATTGATTGTTTGTTTGGATCTTAACTGTTTGTAAGCTTAACAAATTGGCTCTGATACCACTTGTTAGGCCTCAATGATAGTATAGAAGGGGGTTGAATATAGTATCTACAATCAATTCGATTATCTACACAAGTATGTAACAGAAAACAAGTTTATTCAATATATCAAACTCTGTTACAGTAGGTTTAATCTACTCTCTCAGTGATGTATGATATCACTAAGAGCTTCTAGGGTTACAATGAGTAATCTTTTCGAGAATGATAACACATATTGTGTAAACCCTAAGTTGTGTTTATATAGTACACAGTTACAAGATATCTCCTAATTGATATGATAATGATTCCGTCTCCTAAAATATATCAATCAGAGATTATCTACTGCAGTCCTATAGTTGTATAACTTTCCATGCATATATTCATTTGTTTAATCCAGATCTTCTCCTATAAATCAGCTGCATTCTTTATCTGAAGTGTACCCGCACTTAAGTCCTGATATAAGTTCTGTCTTCAATAAGTTCTGATTTCCAGTTAAGTTTTGATATTCTGATAATAAGTTTTGAAACTAATCAAGTTAGATTAGACATGACATCACAAATATATCTAACATATAAAGTTAACACTGGTCCTTTTATTAGTTTATAACAATTAGATCAGGAATTCTGTATTCTCTCAATATTGAAGCTAAGCTCTTTAACAACAAATAGCCTAGAAATTTTGTAGCAAAACATTCTTAATTTTAATATAAAATTAAGTGAGTTTTGAAAGATCTATGTTATTCATAGCTGCATGTTTAATTTCTGTTATAACACATCTTAGTACAAGATTTGATTTACTTTGTTTAAAACAAAAATAGTTCAAGGAAAGCATAAAAATAGTAAAACACATTCACCCCCTCTGTGTGTAATTCATTACCTAACATACTGTTGGTGAGACTGCACGTGATAACTCAACACGATAACAACACTAGAACATGACAGGTTTATAATACTACGTCTACATAAGAAATTAGGAAGAATGAAGACAAGGCAAATACAAAAAATCAAAAGATTAGAAGAAAGCTTGAAGTCTGTTTACAGGTCACTGAAAGAAGCTCATTAATATGATCATGCCTCAGTGAAGAAAAAAGGTTAAAGACTTTCAGGGTTTCAGAAATATTGAAGATTCAGTATACAAGTGCTACCGGAAGATTTCAGTATATTGGCATTGTTTGAAGATAGACAGTGTTCGAAGCATAAGAATCTGAAGAATTGAAGACAGGGTATAGACAGAGGTTAACGAAGATGTTGACTAAAGTACCAAAAAGGATTTCAGTGAAAGTACATCTGTTTATTGATAGTTAGTGTTCAAAGCGATAAAGTTGAGGCAAGCTTAACAATTTATTCAAGGCTATAATACGAAGACCTGAATCAGGGTTAGTCGTCTGTGAACCAGACAAGTTGCACTAGGCGTCAACAACTCGTGAAAGGAATCTGGGTATTATTTATAGAAGAATTGTTAAGTTGAGGAACATACTTGGATTGCACGTTTATCTGTTAAAGTACGAGAAGTGGTGCGCGGGGTATACAACTAAACAACTCAGGGGACTGGCGAAACTTAAAGTTTAATTGGTAAATTAAATAAATTTATTTAGTGGACTTTAATATAAGTTATTTAATAAACTTAAAATGATTTATCTTATAAACTTTAAATTAGTTTATTTTATAAATCTAAATTAGTTTATTTATATAAGTTATATTAAGTTTATTTTATAAATTAATTTAGTTATAATTTAAACTTAAAAAGAAAAACAAAAACAAAAACAAAAACAAAAACAAAAAAAAAGAAAAGAAAAAACAAAACAAAACAAAACAAAACAAAACAAAAAAAAGAAAAGAAAGAAAAAAGAAAAGAAAATCAAAATAACAAAAAAAAGGAAACAGGCAACCAAAGGTCGCCAGTTAAGTTAGTAAAGGAAGATAAATCAAGTACTAGTACATGAGTACTTGTAGGTCGCAGCTCAAGGAATTGTGTAATAAAATCTAAGGCAAATGATTTACCTGTCGCCACAGAGCATATTTACTCCCTCTTGTGCTTCCTTGATCGCCACAGAACAAATGAACCTGGTCGCCACAGAATCCTCAGCCACTACTTTATTGATTCATTCAATTAATTTATGTGGTCAATATTGAGCCACATATTTGAATTGAATATAAAGACTACACTTTGCAGTAGAAGCATTCAAGCTATTGGACTTATTTTCTGTTCATCTTCTCTCCCAAGAGAGGTGAAAAATAACAGCAAAGATTTATAGAGAAGTTCCGTCACCTTGAATATCTGTTTAACTTCTCACTGGAGTAACGTTATAATGCCCGATTTAACTCTTGTATATTCATAGGGGCATTATAATCGTTACCCGGTAATTAAATCCTTAGACAAACAAAAGCTAGATCATTGTATTGGATTTGATTTGTAAATCTTTGTAGAAGCTAGGAACTTTGTTGTTCTTAGATTGTAGCCGGTTAATTTATTTACCGGAGTGTAGCAACACCCTTCGAGAATTTATATACGAATATATACTTCCCCGAATATCTTGTGTTCCTTATTTTATATTCCCAAATAATATTCAGCTCAAGAACATGGAACCACTAACCGAGCACTAAATCTCTATCCGCTAAAGAATTGAAAGAATTTTTAATTTAGTGATTATCGTATACAACCCCCCTTCTACGATAATTCGCGACCTAACACATACAATATTCAAATTGTATGCCCTATACTAAGGGTATTCGTAAAACATAGCTTATCACTAACATATATGTATTATATAGCTCGTAAGCTCAATGTTAAATAATAATATTTCAATATCAAAATATCAAAATATCATGATTTCAAAACTTGCATACATATACATATCATAAGATCACGTTTTCCAAAACATACATGCATTTATATTGCATTATATTGTATATACTTGTAATCATCACAACAACAGTAATTAGGGTTCGAAAAATTGCCTGATTTTCCGGGGATGGTAGTGGGTCTCGGGTTGGTCCGATAATCTATACATAATAACAATACTCGGGATTAGCCATTGATCGCTTACGAAACCAAGCCTTAATTATCATATATATTAACTTTCGTTTTCAAGTTGTTGATCAACATTCTCGTTTGCACACCCTCGGCTCTATCATTTTTACAAAATTATAAATAATCTTTTTAATGTGAAAACTTTGTGAGGGCCTTACTAATTGCCTCTAAGACTTTACATAAAGTTTGATGATCCAACAAGTCCTTTGGGGGTCTCAAAAATAGCTTCAAAGTTACATATAAGGTAAGGGTGGTTTCGCGAAACATCATTACTTAAAACATTCGTTTCTCCTAAACCGTAAATTCGATTAACGCGACCTATACATCAAAATGAAGCTTAAAACATGAACTAACTGATCATGAAAGTGGTGATGTTTAACAGGGGTTTTCAACTCTAAAGGTATACACGGATAGGGGTATTACAAAATCGGGCATTACGATGGCTAAAAACTAATGATTTCCGAATTAACGAAATATCCAACAACCAATCCAAACCAACTCAAACATCATCCACAATCAATATAACATCCTAATCCACCAATTTTAAGTCAAATAATTCAAGTACAACATCTTTAACACTAAGCATCATACATGACCAACCAATGACAATAATCAAGCCTAAACTCATCCAAATCATATCACTAATCATAACGAAACTTAATATACTCTAACAACTTTCATAACATGCTTAAAACCTTATTAAACCAACTTATTTCTAAAGGTTCAAAAGATTTATACCTTTCTTAAGAAGTGGAGATTTACTTAGAAGCTTCAACGAGTGCTTAGATGGCCCTATGAAGCTTGGATCTTCAATAAAACCTAAGAGAACCAAAACAAAATTAACTTTATTACTATTCATCCTCCACTAAAATGATCTATTTGAGCTAGCAAACCTTGTATTCAAGCCATCAAACTACTTGCTATTCTTAGTTATGAAATATAGGATTTAAAGAAATAAACCTTGCAATTTTCCATGGAGTATAACTTGAGTTTGAGTTGTCTTTTCTTCCTTTTCTTCAAAAGGGCCGAGAGCAAAAAGGTGGGGAGGGGGGAGAGTTTGTTTGCTTGGTTGATCTTGATTTTTGTGCAAATAATTCTTGGTTTAGCATAATATCTAATGCTTTTACTTTAATAAAGTGATTATGTCACCTTGCTCACCTCATCCTCTTTCCAAGTTTTGGTTTCTTGTGGTGTGATGATGTCATCATGCTTGATCTTTTAGTTGCATTCACATCCAAATGTTACATTCCATGCTCTTCTAATTTTCACATGTATTTCTTCATCATTTGGCTTCCCATTGTTACGTTATTCATTCGTCATTAAATCTCGTTTGATCGTTTGAGGAAACATATCTGTAATATTATTATTAGGGTTTCCCTAAAATCTTCTCAGTATCTTTTATTCTTTTATTAATCCTCTTTTATAATCCTTGGATTTAATTCCTACAGTCTTAACGTTTTATACTTAATTTCTTCGGTGTCTGGTGGATTTTCGGGAAAAATCAAAGTGTTCATTTTTGAATTCTGACAACTGTTACATACACTCAAATTCAATACTGAACACTAATACGTACTCATAATTTTCATAAAAGAACTTCTATATATGGTCGTCTGATAATATTTCACAATCAGCAAAATTCTTTATTCATTAAGGTTTCAAATAGTTACAAAAATTGGGGTTACTACATCTATGACAATTAGGCTACAACACACCAAGCTCTACCTATGTTTTTGGAAGCCATTATTAAGACAAATCCTGGACCCATTGCTGAGATCGATGTTGTGCCTCATCCTGAAAAACGGGGCACGTCCGTATGCAAGAGAATTTTTTGGTGTTTGAAGGCAATGATGGACGGGTGGCAACATGCACGTCCAGTGATTTCAATAGATGGAACTTTCATGAAGGGAAGATATAGGGGCAAACTGCTTATTACTATGGGTGTAGATTCGAATAACCACTCTTTTTCCTCTTTGTTATGGTTTAGTTGACAAGAAGACGCACAAGAACTGGTCTTGTTTTTGCAACATCTTCAGAGATATGTTTATCGGTAAAAAGCCGACGTGTGCATCATTTCCGACCGTGCAACCAGTATTATCTCTGCACTAAGAGATCCTCAAAATGAATTTGTTGAGACAGATTTGCTGAGCCATTAAGAATCCATAGGTTTTGTCTACTACATGTTAGAAACAACTTTTTCCATCATCACCCCGGTGGTGAACTCAAAAAAATGATGTAGAAGGCTGGAACAGCCACGCAAGTCTCGAAGCGCGACGCATATATGGCAATGATTGGTGAAATTTACCCCCTTCCTTGGACTATCTTGCAAGAATACTTGTGGAAAGGTGGACACTTTCCCACGACACTGGTTTTCGCTACGGTTAAACAACCACAAACATGTTTGAGGGTTTCAATGACAACATAAGAAGGGCTTGTTTTCTTCTGATAACAACAATGATGGATTCCCTCTTCTACAAGGAGGTCACAATTGTTGACACACATCGAAATGTAGTGGATGACGATCTACAACAGGGAAACATTTATGTGCACGTTTGGCCGCTATGTTAGCAAAAATTCAAAGAAAGACAATATGATATACGGTTATTACTTTTCACTGTCTACGCGTGATATTGAAAATAGTTACACATTTGTACACAAATGCTAAAGGATTGGTAAAGGGAGGTGAAATCCAGGTTGTCAACTTGAATGACCGTACGTGCACATGTGGAAAATGGGCAACCCATAATATGATGTGCTCTCAAGAAATGGCAGGTTGTATAAGACATGGATTGAGTTGGGAGCATTTGATTGAAAATTTCCATAAGAACCAAATAATGGAGAACTTGTATCGGCCAATGTTTATCTGTTGCAACCAACTGAATATTGGAATATGAATTACCCGTATCTTGGCAGGGATATGGAAAGTTAGTGCTTGATGAGTCCTTGAAAAATCTTAAACAAACGTGGAGATAAGGGCCAATCGTTGCGGATCCGAACGGAGATTGATGGTCCACTGTCAAGGAAGAAATATAGTGTATGCAACCAAGAAGGTCACATCAAGCGTAGAAAGAAATGCCTAGGGCACCCACACTGAACAACGTGATCTTGTTGTTGCTCATTTGTTAGCATCATTGCATCTTGTTGTCTTACTTTTCACCAATTATCTTTCACATTACGCATTGTAGTACAATTGTCATTTGTTTATCTAAGTATTCTATCATGGTATTTTAAACATACTTCTTCTACCACTGCAATTATAACATATCTAGAACTGTGTACTACTTCAATTTAAATACAAAATTAAATTTATTTTGTTGTACATTCGAGCTTATAAATGTGGCACTATTATCACTTGTGACCCATTCTAAACAAACATTTCAATTAGGCCTTCAAATTGTTACTAAAATTATACAACAAATATTACAAAATTACCTAAAAATCAGTAAGGTTAACAACATATTGATCCTCATCACTTCCCATATTCTCCACAACTTCACCCATTTTTTCATTCTCATATTCTCCAACTTCACGCCAGTCCTCATGACCGTCAACATACCATGCAATTTCACTATCTTCTTTTTCAATCAGGTTGATTTCCATTTTATCGTATTTTTTGTATACTTCATTGACCTGACGAATACGTTCATCTTCCGTGAGGTACCGATTATTGTAAGCATTTAGAATCTTTTTTTATCAGTTTTTATCGCGTCCAAATTATTTGGATTCACCTTTTTTTTTATCTTTCTAGCGCTCTCAGTTTTTTTCCTTTCCTTTCCTTTCCGTGACCGATGCATTTTGCGATACTGAGTTGACGCCAAATGGACTTAGATGTGGTAGCAGTTACTTTCTTTTTACCCTTATCCATTTTATGGTTTTCAATTGCAAGTAAGGAGACATTTAACAATTAGGTGACAATGGATTCATACAGTATTTCATAAAAAAAATTATCATACACACACACACACACTATCTAAATAGTCAAATAATTTTGAATTTTATCATAATAAATTCACACAATACTTCATGAAGACACTATTACAATTTGAAATTTGAGAATAATAGAGTATAATATCAAAATATAACATTTGAATATATTCTTTGAAAAATGACACAACGCATTGCATTATTTATCATATTTTGAACACCTGATCATATTTTTCTTACTCATCATCACACAAGTAACAATCAGAAACATATTCAGGACTCGTAGCGAAATGATGATACATTCTTGCGTTGTGATGGTCGTCATCTTCAGCAAATTCCCTACATTTTGTTTGTAGATCCTTCTGGTTTAAACGCATCCTCATTCGATTTTTTTCTCTCTTGCACAAAATAACGCTAATTCCAGCTGTTGAGGGGTGTCTCGCTGTATGTGTACGGCGCGTTGTTTAGTTATTCGCACTCCATGCTCTTGATATAGGGCTACACATCTTTGGAAACACCCTGCACGCCATTCCCACTCCCCATGCATCGTAATTACTGAACCTCTTGAGTAACGTAAATTCGGATCCATTGAATACCTAAAATCGTCATCACATAATTATTTTCGACCCATAACTCAAATAATATCACCAGTAGTGTAACTCATTTCTCTTCAATTAATATATAACATCAACTGCCGAACAACATTCTATTTAGATAATAAACAAAGATGAAAGACCACTTCCTTTTTACTGTATTTGCAATAAAAGTTAATAATGCATTGTTAAATCAAAAACTATTGTAGCTATTCATAAAGCAGAAATGCCTGTAACATTCACGTGCTTCTTAATTTTCATATTGCTTTCAATAAATTAATCGACTTATCAAATTATATAGGTTTTCAACTTTTACAGCATTTAACAAGACTACTCATTTATTTTATTGTATTCAAACTATTATTTGCACAAAACTTTTTATGTAACCTGTCACATTTCACATGGTTGGCAATAATGACACGTACACCAACAAAATTACAGCATGTACATCTTCATTACTTTTCTCGTCCACAACTGTTCGACTTATCAAAAATTTTGTTAACTTTTCATTATCACCCAACTACTTATACTATATAAATTTACACCCATACATATATTTCACCCAACCATTAATAGAATGTCATCGTCCACAAATCACAAGCGGTTGTTACGAGAAATAGATGACGATTATCATAGTCTAAGGGTAAGCGATCCCGTGGAGTATTTTGCTGGTGTACGCCGAGAATGGGCATTTCGACGTGAAGAATCTGTAAGTCTTACACATGATCTGATTGCTATGTATGCAAGGTTTGTTATTCCTAGTGGACTAACAATGAGATTTACAGAAGGGGGGTTGAATGTAAATCTCAAAACTTTTTCAAGTTTTGAGCAGTTTTAAAGGCTTTGTGTTCAAGATAAACAAGTGTGTGAATTGCTTTAAGCTAATACAGACAGATATATATTCAAGCACTAAAGTAAAGAACACAACAGACCTTAAAAACTTTTCTGGTGGATTGTTGTTCCACCAGAGATGGTATTTCAGAAAATCTGTGATTCAAGATGTTGATCACAGCTGCATCCTAGTACAAACTAGATAATTTTTCTCTCAAGATTTTTCTAAACAGCACTGGAAAAATTCTTATCTAATTACTAGCTGCTACTTGGTTTATATATCACCAAGTGTACAAGTGAAGACAAAGATAAAAATATAATAATAAAATAAGTTCTCCACTTGTTTCTTCTCCATATCACTCAAGTACTTTGTTGACTATTGCCTCTTTGTACTAGAGTAGAACGGCTGCTTTTTCTGATGTTCCTGAAATTAGGCTTCCACATTTCAGTTATCTCTGACAACCCATGTGCCTCTGTCTGTTGTTACAACTACCACTTATCAACTGCTATTTAACAGAACATCCGTTGAAGCCTTCATCCGTTGATGGCTTTATCCGTTGATGTGTTAGCAGTTGAAGCTCTATCCGTTGAAGCTTTAGAGACATCCGTTGAAGCTTTGTTTCTCATCCGTTGAAGGTCTTTAAGATATCCGTTGATACCACTTCATTTATACAAAATTACAAGGCATGAAATATTTACAATTGGCCTTCCTATTTGCATATCTTCTAGTAGTCAACATGACTTATATTTTCTCTCAACTTCTAAGAATTATATCTCAAATACAGAGACTGAAATGTACTACAACACTAGACTTATTTCTAAGTAAAGCTGCACCATCAACGGATAGCCAAAGTGGTCTTATCCGTTGAGGCTGCAAACACTAAACTTCTACTTAAGTGTTTTGTTAAACATATCATCAAACTATTGCACATATATTCCTAACAATCTCCCCCTATTTATGTCTATAAGAATTGTAGACATAAATTCAGGGTTAACTTGATGATAACAAAACACTTAACAAATATATGAATTGAAACTAAGTAGAAATTTAAAAGTGCTGCAAAAGTGTATGTACTAGGAGGTAATTGAAGATTTACAGAATTTCCAAGGGTGCTCCTTTAGTCTGAGCAAATCATCTTTTTCTTCTTTGTTCCCTTGTTTTCTTTCCTAGCCCTTTGTCATTTTCCTCAATTTGGAGTTGGAGTTGTCTGTAGAATTCAGCTTCATCTTCATCACTGATATCCAACTTAGATTGCATTTCCTTGAGAGTTTCATTGCTGGCAATCTTGAGTTGGTCTTCAAGTCTGAAAAATCTTCTGACTCCTTTATCATCTCTGAATTCCATCAACCAATGAGGTGATTTGTGAATTGTAGTTCCCCTCTCTTGAATGAGTAAGGTTCTGGGCAAAGCATTGGGCTCCCTCCAAGTTTTCCTTATGTTGGCAATCTTGTTGAGAATTTCAGTCTTGGCAGTCCTGGTAAAGCCAGAATCCTTTTGTATGGTTGAAAAGACTCTGATCAAGGTAGAGTAGCCTTCATTCAGAATCCTGTAGAGAGGACATGTTCTTTCCCCAGCTCCTTTGTATCTGAACACCAATCTCTCTGGTAGCTGTCTGTAGGCAGCTATTCCCCTTACATCCTCCAGCTCATCCAGATAGAGTTCAATGTCTGAAATTTCTTTTATGTCACAGATGTGAACATAATCATCTTTAAAAATGGGTGGCTTAGGCTTTTGTTTTTGAGTGAATTTCTTAGAGGTTAGGGGAGGTGTAGATTTGGATTTTCTTTTCTGTTTCTTTGGTAGTGGAAGAGTGGTTAAAAAGGTAGGCAATTTGATGGTGTCCCAATCAATAGGTTCCTCTTTTGGGATGATTAGTTCACCATGGATGTTTATAGTGGGATCAACAACACAAGGTTCAGGTATGGAAGGTAGTGGTTTAGATATTGATTTAATTTCTTCAGTGTTATCTTCACTCCTTCTATGTGCCTTGGCCTTTCTTCTGTTTCCCTTCTGCCATTCCTCTCTTTCCTCCATACTCTCACCAAATATACTCCCAAAAACCTCATCTAGGTTTGCAATCTTGTCTTCACCCCTGACTTCAATTCCTTTCTCTCCTTCAACTTGACTTGACTTTAGCTGTTGTTCAAGCTTTGCTTGTGCTCTTTTGTCAGCCTTGAGTTTTTCAGCTTCTTTCTTCAACCTTTTGGTTTCTTCCCTCTTGGCCTTTAGGAATTTGGGATGTCCTTGCATCACACAGATACTCTTTCCCTCTCTAAAGATAATGGCCATTTTCATTCTTTCAACTATGTCCTTGGTCTCCTTGTACTTTATGACGTTAGCACCCAAAACTTTGTCTTCATCAGGCTTTGGAAGAGGAAAGTCCACTTCTTTCATTTGAGCAAAGTCTAGGGGGTTCTTTGTGGAGTCCTTGCTGGATCTAGTGTTGGGCTTGAGAACCATAGGTTTTAGATTCTTGAAAGAAGTCTCTCCAACCTTATTCCTCCTTTCTGGCTTGTGCTCCATAATGATTGGTTCAACCTTTGTGCTATGTTTCACAGATATTGATTTATCTTGTGTTGAGCCAAACATTTGTTGCACCCTTTCATCAATTCTCCTCCTTTGCTCTTTCACTTGAATTTCAGCTGCTGCTAGCTGGATTAGGTCAATTCCATCAGGCTTTCCTTGATTTGCATAATTGGAGAAGTAGTGATGGTAGGAACTAGCACTTTAGATATCTGGATTTTTGTAGATGGCTCTCCTTCCCCTTCCCTTTTTCTCTCCCCCTTTTTGTTATCAGCAAGGAGAGGGGTCAAGCCTTGTGCCTTTACCAGCTGCATAAGTAGACTTGTTTGAGATTGTTGGTTGTGAAGAATGCTGGCCACAGAATTTTCAATAACTTGGACTCTGTCTTCTAACTTAGCCAGCCTCTTTTCAGTATTTGAATCCTTTTTCAATCTCAACAATAAGTCCTTCATTGTACCATAGGGCATGACTGAATCCAATTTTTCAGAATTGTAGGATTTCAAGTCAGCAATATCCTTCTTAAGTTCATCCACACTCTGATTTTGGCTTACTTGCTGCAACTTCATGAGATGCAGTGAGTCCAGGTGAGCTGTAAGGATTGCCTTGGTACCAGCATGTGAAGTTTTCTGAATGGCCTGTTGGATAGTACTGATTTGTTTGACTAAGGAGACATTGAATTGCCCTGGTGTAGACTCCTTTGTCAAGGCCCATTCAGGTAAATTTGGAATAGAACTAGGGCTTTCATCTCCCCCTAAGTTCATGCTTCCATCAAAAGAAACAGAGTCATCATCATCAGAATTTACTCCAAATTCCTCAGATGACTCACCAGCTGTAGAAGGCATCTTGTTAATAGCAGCTTTATCCCTTTGAAGAGATTCTGTTGTATGTACTAGATGTAGTGTCTTTTCTGCCTCCTCATTGCCCTGAGCAGCCAACAACTGATAGGCTGACACAGGATGAGTAAAAGTGTCAGCATCCAAGGAAATGTTATCAATTACAACTTTGTAATGTTGCTGAAATTGTCTTTTCTTTTCAGCATCATCCACAATCATTGACTCATTAGCAATGGCTGGATCCACCCTTATATCTGCTGTACCTGCCTTTCTCTCTTTTTCTCTATATTCTTGCATCAGGGGCTCCCCCTGGCTCACACTCCTCACTTCCTCACCTTCACCTACTAAGGTGGTACTCCTCTCACTTACTTTTGCCATGCTGGAAGAAATAGCATGCATATTTGAGCTCTCAATCTCTCCTTTTGCCTGGGAGCAACCCAGCCTCTCACTCAAATTGTCACTCCCTTCCCTCAATCCTAAAAGTGATTGTACAGTAATCATGTCTTCTACACTTGGAATTGTTTCAGTTGTGTGTGTAGAGACTATCAACGGATATGAAATAGCCGTTGAAGGTGACACTGATGGTATCAACGGATAACTGCTGTTAAGCTTATCCGTTGAAGAACAACCACTTGTCAACGGATGAGTGATATCCGTTGAAGAAGGAAAAGAAGTAGAAATTGAAAGTGATATAACTGTTGAATCTGTGTGGATTGATTTGAGTTTTGGTGACACAGATCCTTCAATTACATCTGAAAGAATTTGCGGGTGATCCAACAAATCATCTAAAAGATGATGATCACTTTTATTTGAGTGGGGCTCCTCCCTGAGTTGTAAAGAGGGAGAATCAGGAATTGATGGGAATAACATATCCACATCCAGAGATGGTGATGAAGTGTGTGGTGATTGATGTATGTTAATTGTGAGAGAATGGGGCTGTGACTCCACATTTGTTGGAGCCACATCAAACTGAGTTTGAGAAGGCATAGATACAGATGGATGTATCTGTGCAGTGTGTGCACCCTGTGTAGAAGATTGGGTTCTAGCCCTCTTTCTTCTAATAAAAGCTTTTGTTGGTGAGTGTTTGGCTTCTGTGTCCCTCCCTCGTTTGTTCTGTGTTCCTGGTTGGGAACTATTTTCAATAGTTGCATCCTTTTGGGAGAATGCAGCTAGGGATGTGCTAGTAACCTTTTCAACCACCACAGCTTTTTGAGAAACTGTGGCTTGGCTAGCTTGGGAAACACTTATCTCTCCTTCCTTATCCTGGGGGTTTCTTTGATGTTCACCCCTCCCCTCACCACTCACACCCTGTTCACTCCCCTCAGGGTTAAGGGTAGGTGTTACAACTATTGTCTTTTGAGAAACAACAGAGGTGGTTTTCTTTGTCTTTGATTTTGAAAGTTTAGTTTTGGTGACCTTGGTAGGAATCTGTTGGGGCATTGTCACAGATTCCATGGGCACACTAGAAGATAAAGAAATAGAGGGGTTGGAAGAAGTAGGAGTTGTAGAAACAATTACCTCACTTACCTGAGGTGCATCCATGATTGGTAAATATACCAATGGTACACTGCTGTTGAGATCCATTCTCAATAAATCTGCAAGAACTCTTTTCTCTTGTGCCCAGCACTTGAGTTTGTTATTCTCATTGGTTATGACCAAACCTTCAGCAACATGGTTAGCCAATAACATAAAGAATCTAGCATAATAGATGTTATTAGGTCTATTAGCTTTGTTACCTAATCTAGTACCCAATTCTAGCATAACATAATTGCTAAAGTTAAAATACCTATCAGAAACAAGCATATAGAGCATATTAACAAGAGATGAAGTTATGGCATCAAAATTACTAATTTTCCCAGAGAAAACCTTGATAAAGGCATCCCCAAGAAAACTCCATTCTTTCCTAAGGCCTTTTTCTTTTAATACTCCCTAAACTAGCAGAGTTAAGAGAATAACCTATGGAATCTAACATGCTGGATACATCATTATCAGTGTGTGGTATCATGACATTGTTCTCAGGCAATTTAAAACATGCTAGTAAATCATCACAGTTAACACAGTGATTTTTACCTTTGAGAGTGAAGGAGATGGTCATATCTATGGAGTTGAACTCAGCAGTTGTCCAAATCTCCTCAACTACTTCACAGTAAATCGTTGGGGCTTCCAGCATTGTATAGCTAAGTTTACAGTTTTTGATGAAGTCCATCATTTTGTGATAATCTGAGTGGGCTTCATTCTTTGCTACCAAAGCTATGAAATTGTTCTTCTCATAGATGAACCCAGATTGAGACATAATTTTTACTACAGGTGCCATTGTTGTAAGTAGAAGTTGCAGAGAATAACTTGAAGGATTTGCAGAGAGAAAATGGTAAAAGCTTTGAAGTTTCAAGAAAGCGTAAAGTAAAAATGAAAAATCAGAAGGGCTTTTATACTTTCTCAAATTAAAAAGCATAAATAAAAGATTAAACAATAAATATATGTAAGTGAGTTTCAGCCGTTTAAGAATAAACTGTAAGTATTCTAAAAACTACCTTTAAAACAAATACATACAGCTGTATGTATGAGTATCAACGGTTAAGAAAATAGAATCAACGGCTGTGAAACACCTGAATCGACTGATGTGACATTTCAACGGATAAAGTAAACTGTCATCCGTTGAAAGGTACTTCAGTTTTATCCGTTGACGGATAAAAATTCCAGAAATGTATATGTCTTTCAACGGATAGTAAACATCCGTTGACAGAACAATTTTGACTTTCAACGGATAGGAAATATCCGTTGATGGAATAATCTTTGTTAAGAAGTCAAATTTGTTCTAGCAACTAATACATTTCAGGCTTCAATTCAAATTGCAATAAGGACATAAATTTTATGAGTAATTAAGCATACCTAGCTCACTTACCAATCTTGTGAATGTTGATTCATCGAGTGGCTTGGTAAATATGTCTACAATTTGTTGTTCACTTGGAACAAAATGTAGTTCCACTGTACCATTCATGACATGCTCCCTGATGAAGTGGTACTTGATATCAATGTGCTTGGTCCTTGAGTGCTGCACAGGATTCTCTGTTATGGCTATGGCACTTGTGTTGTCACAAAAGATAGGAATTTTGTCAACATGAAGTCCATAATCAAGGAGTTGATTCCTCATCCATAACACTTGAGAGCAGCAACTTCCAGCAGCAATGTATTCAGCCTCAGCTGTAGAAGTAGAGACTGAATTTTGCTTTTTGCTAAACCATGATACAAGCTTGTTTCCCAGGAATTGGCAGGAGCCTGTTGTACTTTTCCTGTCTATTTTGCAACCTGCATAGTCTGCATCTGAATAACCAATTAGATCAAAGCCAGATTCTCTAGGATACCAAATACCTAAATTTGGTGTACCCTTGAGATATCTGAAAATCCTCTTGATAGCAATTAAGTGAGACTCCCTAGGATCAGCTTGAAATCTAGCACACAGACATGTAGCAAACATTATATCTGGTCTGCTAGCAGTTAAATATAAAAGTGAACCAACCATGCCTCTATAACTTGTAATGTCCACAGACCTTTCAGTCTTATTTAATTCAAGTTTGGTGACAGTGGCCATGGGAGTTTTTGCAGATGAACATTCCATTAAGTCAAACTTCTTTAAAAGATCATGAATATATTTAGTTTGACTAATGAAAATTCCATCACTAACTTGTTTAACTTGTAAACCAAGAAAATAGGTTAGTTCTCCCATTAGGCTCATTTCATAATTACTTTGCATTAGCTTAGCAAACTTTTTGCAAAGTTTATTATCTTTAGAACCAAATATTATGTCATCTACATAAATTTGAACAAGTATACTAGAGCCATTAACATTCCTAAAGAAGAGAGTTTTATCAACAGTACCTCTAGTGAAGTGATTCTCCAAAAGGAATTTTGATAGGGTTTCATACCAGGCTCTAGGTGCTTGCTTCAGTCCATAGAGTGCTTTCAACAGATAATACACATAGTCTGGAAAATTTGGATCTTCAAACCCTGGAGGTTGACTTACATAGACTTCTTCCTCCAATTTCCCATTTAGAAATGTACTCTTGACATCCATTTGATAGACTTTGAAATTGGCATGGGCTGTATAGGCTAGAAAAATTCTGATGGCTTCAAGTCTTGCAACAGGAGCATATGTTTCATCAAAATCTATTCCCTCTTGTTGAGAATAGCCTTTAGCTACCAATCTGGCTTTATTCCTTATGACAATGCCATTTTCATCCATCTTGTTTCTGAATACCCATTTTGTGTCAATAGGACTCTTGTTCTTTGGTTTGGTTATCAGCTTCCAAACTTTGTTTCTCTCAAATTGGTTCAGCTCTTCCTGCATAGCTAATATCCAATCTGGATCCAACAAAGCTTCTTCCACTTTCTTAGGTTCCTCCTGAGATAGAAAACTACTATACAGACATTCATCTTGAGTAGCTTTTCTTGTTTGCACTTTAGATGATGCATCACCAATGATCAGTTCAAAGGGATGATTCTTGGTCCATTTCCTTTGAGGTGGAAGATGTGCTCTAGATGAGGTGGCCTCAGTATTGTCATGATGTGAGACAGAGTGTTGATTAGTTGAAACTCCCCCTGAGTTGTTGGTTCTTTGCAGGGAATTTGGAGTTCTATCAACCGATGATGTAAATCGATTATCCGTTGATGAACTATGATCAACGGATGCTTCATTTTGTACTTCAACGGATGATGCACTATGTCTTTCAACGGATACTGCATTGCCTCTATCAACGAGTGCAGAATTTTGTGCATTATCCAAGGGCATATTTTGAATCCCTTTTGAAGTGTTATCTCCATCAATCTCCTCTTCACTATCATCACAATATATCTCAATGTTGTCAAATTTGAGTCTCTCATTGTGTCCCTCATCTGTTAGTCCATCAATCTTTTTATCATCAAACACAACATGCACAGATTCCATAACAATGTTGGTTCTTAGATTGTAGACCCTATAAGATTTTCCAGCTGAGTAACCAATAAATATCCCTTCATCAGCCTTTGCATCAAACTTCCCTTTATGGTCAGATTGATTCCTCAGTATAAAGCATTTACATCCAAAGACATGAAGAAAGTTTAGAGTTGGTTTTCTTCTCTTGAACAACTGATAAGGAGTCATGCCTTTAGCTTGATTGATCAAAGAAATATTCTGAGTGTAGCAGGCACAATTAACAGCTTCAGCCCAGAAATATGTTGGTAACTTTGATTCTTCAAGCATTGTTCTGGCAGCCTCAATCAAAGATCTGTTCTTTCTTTCAACTACCCCATTTTGCTGAGGTGTTCTTGGAGCTGAGAACTCATGCATGATTCCATTTTCTTCACAGAACAGCCTTATTGACAAATTCTTGAACTCAGTTCCATTGTCACTCCTGATATTCCTAACCTTCAAGTCAGGATGATTATTGACTTGCCTGATGTGATTGATAATGATTTCACTTGCTTCATCCTTTGATCCAAGAAAATAGACCCATGAAAACTTTGAGAAATCATCTACAATCACTAAGCAATATCTTTTTCTTGCAATTGACAATACATTGACTGGTCCAAACAAATCCATATGCAGCAGCTGTAATGGTTCATCAATTGTTGTTTCAAGCTTCTTTTTGAATGATGTTTTCCTTTGTTTGCCTTTCTGACAAGCATCACACAAACCATCCCTTGAGAATTCAACTAGAGGAATTCCTCTTACTAAGTCCTTTTTGACTAGACCATTCATTATCTTGAAATTCAAATGGGATAGCTTCTTGTGCCATAGCCAACTCTCAACTGAACTTGCTTTGCTGAAGAGACAAGTAATAGATTCTGCATCTGTAGAGTTGAAGTCAGCTAAGTACACATTCCCTTTTCTAACTCCAGTTAGAACCACTTTGTTGTCTTTCTTGCTGGTGACAACACAGGCTTCTGAATTGAAGGAAATTGTATTCCCTCTATCACATAGTTGACTGATACTCAGTAAGTTGTGCTTGAGACCATCAACTAATGCAACTTCATCAATGATGACATTCCTTGTTGAAATCAAGCCATATCCCATAGTAAACCCTTTGCTATCATCTCCAAAGGTTATGCTAGGGCCAGCTCTCTCCTTAAACTCAGTGAGCAGGGAGAAATCTCCTGTCATGTGTCTTGAACAGCCACTGTCCAAGTACCATAGATTTCTTCTTTTTCCCTGCACACCATAAAATCAATCAAGTTGATTTTGGTACCCAAGTTTCCTTGGGTCCATTCCTGTTAGCCTTTCTCCTAGACTTCATTCCTCCTGCATCTTTAGACTTAGGTAACTTTGAGTCAACCTTGATCTTAGATGTAGTTGGTTGAGGTGTAGGGTTAGTCACAGAATCATTTAGCACATTTGGAATTTGATAAGGCATGGATTGTGCAAGCATGTTATTCCACATTGGCATATTGTATGGCATTTGAGGCATACTAAATACAGCAAGATAAGGATTGTTAAAATATGGCATGTTTGCAAAATGTGCATAAGGATTCTGTTGAGACATAACAGGCATAGCATGCAGAGGTGATGCAGACATATTAGGCATGGAAGAGGGTACAGGTATGGGAGTTTTCTTAATAGATTTGCAATTAGCAGATAGATGATTAACACTACTACAATGCACACAGCTTTTTCTAGGAGCATACTTATCAGGTGTGTAATTGTTATGTTTGTTAACCCCTACCTTCCCATTTCTATTAGATTTCCTTTTAGTTTCCTTTTTATCCTCAACCATTTTGAGCCTATTCTTTAACTGTTCTAAGGTCATGTGTCCTATATTCACCTTACTGAAATCTTTGGATGTGCTTGCTTCTCCTTTGACAAAGTTCTTGGAAGTTGAACCAAACTTTTTGTTGAGTTTCTTTAGATTTTCACTATTAGAAACATCTGCCTGTTTTAATTGAGGAACCTTCAACGGATGCTCCTTTTCTTCCTTCAACGGATAACTTTCATCATCCGTTGATTCCACATCCGTTGACAGCCCATCAATTAATTCCAGTTTTTTTTGTTTTTATTCCAGACAGTCTCACAGAATGATTCAATTCCTTGGACCTTGGAAATTTGAGCACTAACATCCCTAGATGTCTTCCAGGCTTTAATCACCTCTTGCTCTCTCTCTAATTGATTGGAAAGTATTTCTACTTTCTTGACAGATTCAGCTAGTTCATTTTCAACAGATATACAATGTAGCTTAGTTTTCTCTAAGTCAATCAACTTATCTTCTAACACAGCATTTCTATTACTTAAAAACAGATTGTTCTCTTTAATCCTACTATTTTCTTTAGCAAGAGATTTAAGAGACACACGCAAATGATACAATTCAGTAGACATGTCATTAAAAGCATCATTGCACTCTTCTTTAGTAAGCTGTGTTAAATCAGTAGTGATTACCTGGTTGCTTGATGAACTAACTTCATTTTCCTCAGAATCAGCCATGAGAGCCAAGTTGAAATATTCCACATCTTCATCCTCTTCTTCTCCATCAGCTGCCCAATCTTTTTCTTGAGTAATGAAAGCCCTCTCCTTTTGTTTGAGCAGATCAAAATATTTCTTTTTATAATCTACTTGGTCAAATTTCTTCTTTTCAGAAGTTGGCTTTCTGCACTCACTTGCAAAGTGTCCACTTATACCACAATTGAAACACTTGAACTTGGATTTGTCCACCATGTTCTTATGAGGTTTAGTGGCTCTAGTGTTTTTCCTAAATTTCATCTTTGCAAATCTCCTGGACAGAAATGCAAGATGCTCATCAATACCATCAGAGTCATCTTGGCTGGAGTTGTCTTCATTCTCAGCAACTTGCTCCTTACCCTTGCTTGATTCTGATTTGCTTGTGCCATCTTTGGAGTTTGATGTTGATCTCACAGTTTCTTGTCTGCATTCTTTCTCATTTTCAGCTACCAAGGCAACTGAACCTCCTTTCTTTCTTCCCTTCTCCAATACCTCATCCTATTCCAGCTCTAGTTCATAAGTCTTCAAGATTCCATATAATCTTTCAAGAGTGAAGTCCTTATAATCTTGAGAGTTTCTCAAGGAGACAGTCATGGGTTTCCATTCCTTTGGCAAGGATCTTAAAAATTTAAGATTTGAATCCTTCACCTGGTACACTCTACCATACAGCTTCAGTCCATTCAACAGCTTTTGGAATCTATTGAATGTGTCATTTAAAGATTCATTTTCTTCAAAATGAAAATACTCATACTGTTGAATGAGAAGCTGCATTTTGTTTTCTTTTACTTGTTCTGTACCTTCACACAGTAGCTGAACTATGTCCCAAACCTCTTTGGCAGTTGTGCAATTTATCACATTATCAAACATATCCTTGTCAAGACCATTAAACAAAATGTTCATAGCCTTCTTATCCTTGTGGACTTCTTCTGTGTCTTCCATTGTCCATTCTGCTCTAGGTTTTTGAATGGATTGACCAACAGCAATTGTGGCCGTAGCAACTGTGGCTACTTTGTGGGGAATGTGAGGACCATTCTCAATGCAGTTTACATAACCTTCATCTTGGGAGAGTAGATGAAGGTGCATTTTCACCTTCCAATGGTGATAACTGTCTTTGTCAAGAACTGGGATTTTTACTCCAATATCCTTCTTACTCATCTTTGTTAGTTTCCAAGATCTTTAAACTCTTTGTGTGTCAAGAGCTTGCTCTGATACCAATTGTTATTCCTAGTGGACTAACAATGAGATTTACAGAAGGGGGGTTGAATGTAAATCTCAAAACTTTTTCAAGTTTTGAGCAGTTTTAAAGGCTTTGTGTTCAAGATAAACAAGTGTGTGAATTGCTTTAAGCTAATACAGACAGATATATATTCAAGCACTAAAGTAAAGAACACAACAGACCTTAAAAACTTTTCTGGTGGATTGTTGTTCCACCAGAGATGGTATTTCAGAAAATCTGTGATTCAAGATGTTGATCACAGCTGCATCCTAGTACAAACTAGATAATTTTTCTCTCAAGATTTTTCTAAACAGCACTGGAAAAATTCTTATCTAATTACTAGCTGCTACTTGGTTTATATATCACCAAGTGTACAAGTGAAGACAAAGATAAAAATATAATAATAAAATAAGTTCTCCACTTGTTTCTTCTCCATATCACTCAAGTACTTTGTTGACTATTGCCTCTTTGTACTAGAGTAGAACGGCTGCTTTTTCTGATGTTCCTGAAATTAGGCTTCCACATTTCAGTTATCTCTGACAACCCATGTGCCTCTGTCTGCTGTTACAACTACCACTTATCAACTGCTATTTAACAGAACATCCGTTGAAGCCTTCATCCGTTGATGGCTTTATCCGTTGATGTGTTAGCAGTTGAAGCTCTATCCGTTGAAGCTTTAGAGACATCCGTTGAAGCTTTGTTTCTCATCCGTTGAAGGTCTTTAAGATATCCGTTGATACCACTTCATTTATACAAAATTACAAGGCATGAAATATTTACAATTGGCCTTCCTATTTGCATATCTTCTAGTAGTCAACATGACTTATATTTTCTCTCAACTTCTAAGAATTATATCTCAAATACAGAGACTGAAATGTGCTACAACACTAGACTTATTTCTAAGTAAAGCTGCACCATCAACGGATAACCAAAGTGGTCTTATCCGTTGAGGCTGCAAACACTAAACTTCTACTTAAGTGTTTTGTTAAACATATCATCAAACTAATGCACATATATTCCTAACAAGGTTTCCGCTTCGTCGTTCCCTATTCGTATAAATTCGCCCTGAGAAAACTCTTCCTTGGTCTGGATTTAGGCGAAAAATGGTTAAAGTTGTGCCTCGTATTCGTACGTAAAATAACCGAATGTTGTTGCGTAAGAATCGTTATTATATGTTTCAACTGGCATAAGATTCATTTCGTGCTTCTAGTAGAGAGCTTACGGAAGCAAAACAGCACAGACTATTACAAAATGAGGATTACATTTTCAATGATTACATGTTCGATGAACAAATTTGACTTAAATATTTTTCTTCTTATTTATGTTGTATACTACTTTCACCAGTTTCATGAATTTCCTTCCCATTTAATAGTTTCATTTTCAATTTATGGATGTACAATTTCACACACTTTCAGTACCATTTTTAGGCGGTACAAATTGCTATGTTTTTTAATTTTCTTGATTTTTTTAATGCTCACAATTCATTGTACGTCTACATGAAAAAATAACATTTTTTATGTTGTGTAGTTTTGCACTTCAAAAATTCATGATTATAAGTCCTCGTCAAAAATATTAAACCAATTTTTTTTAATTTAATATGAGAGTTCAAAAACATGAGTTGAGAGTAAATGTAATCATGGACCAAGACAACAACCGGGAAAGAAGAATATATATATATATATATATATATATATATATATATATATATATATATATAGACATACCCCAAAACGCCACTTCTTCTGGGTGCCACGGGCAAAATCGTGGAAAAAGTGACATTATGTGCCATTTTTGCCATAAAAATGAATTCAACCGTTAAAGTTCCCTTAAAGTCCCATTAGGGGAACAGAGCCCCTTTTCCTTTTTTTGAAAATATATAACCCCCTAAATAATATTACTTTTTTTGATTTTTTAATATTTGACACTTTGACTTTCAGTATACATGTTTAGGTGATTTGACGGTATAGTTAAAATTAATAATTTTTTTTTTGTGAATAAAAAATTAAGATCAAAATTTTAATTCACACAAAAAAATTTAAAAATATTAATTTTAACTATCCGGTCAATGCACCTAAATATGTGTGTCAAAAATCAAAACGTCAAATAATAAAAAATAGAGGGAATATTAATTTTTATTAAACTCAGTCACATTAACGTGCCAACTCTTTAATTTTGTTTTAAACTTAAGATTTTCTTAAAATGTAAATACGGACTTTAAAAATAAAATAAAAATAATTTAAGTCCGCCAAAGACCCCGCAACACAGGCTCAGGCTCAGCTCAGTAGGCTAAAGAATTAACAAAACCCTAAACCCTCTTTGGATATCATAAACCCTAACCACAAAAAAAAACAACAATAGAGGCAAAGATGGAGGTAAATAACAGCAACATCATCATCAACAAAGACATGAACAACAACATGAACATGAACAACGTGATGTGTTTATTATCCGACCCGGAAGGCAATCCACTCGGATCCCCCATGTATCTCCCCCAAAACGCCGGTCCCAAGGAGCTTCAACTTATCGTTAATCAGCTTCTTACTAATGTACTCATCCTTTTATACTTGTTCATTTTTGCCTCTTTTTTTTGTTTTTTTTATTATTATTTGTGTTACTAATTTCGACCTGGAAGTATATCAAATGTTTTTTTATTGTTTGCTAGTAGGGAGTAGTGAACTTGTTTTTCTGTCGAATTTCAACTGTAATTTGAAAATTACGATTCTAGTAACGAGTTTTTGAGCACTAATGTGTTTATATAGGTGAAACGTGTTCTTTTGTTTATCAAGTTGCTTCGTGAATATGTGCTCGAAGGTTTTTATGATACGTATTAATTTGTAAAATAAATGGGCTATGATGTTCTTTGAAATCAGGTTACGGGCATTAAAATTTGTCACGATTACGTAATTGTTAGTAATTGTCAGGGCTATGACAAAAGAATGTTAGAAAGCAGTCAAAAACATGTAAAATAGTCGTTTATTAGGTTAGTGATAGGTTTTCATTGTTTTGATTATGCAGGAGGAAAGATTACCTTATGCGTTCTATATATCAGACCAGGAGCTTCTTGTGCAACTGGGGGCATATTTAGAGAAAAATAAAGGTTTGTAATTTTAGATATGTAAATTGTTTAATTGAACTTTCAGCTTAGCCGTTTCCTATTCATTTAAAACCTCAAATTATAAATTAAGTTAAAATGTTTAGTATAAATTATTTAAACAAGCATTTCAACTTAGCTTGTTCCCGTTTTTTATTTAAAACTTTTGAGTATTAGTGAAGTAAAAACTTTGATCATTTCTTTGCAGTTTCTGTGGAAAAGGTACTCACAATAGTTTATCAACCGCAATCAGTTTTCCGTATTCGACCAGTTAGCCGTTGCTCTGCAACAATTGCCGGTAAGAGATTCTATTTGATATATAGTAAAAAGCCCTATCTTCTCCCGATTGGATTATAGTTTTTTAAGGTAATGGTGTCTGCTTAGATACTGCTTTCTACATTTCTTTCTTGTCTATTAATGTTGAAGACCATTTTCTCTATTTAATAGTTTGTATCTCAGCTTTATGTACTCTATACACAGGCTCATTCTTTTGTCATTGCAGGACACACAGAGGCTGTACTTTCCGTTGCGTTTAGTCCTGATGGACAACAACTGGCTAGTGGTTCAGGGGATACTAGTGTTCGATTGTGGGACTTAAACACCCAGACACCCATGTTTAATTGTACAGGTTAACATCTTGCATCTATGGTTATTTGTTTTAGTAATAATATTAATTGATTGCAATCCTATGAACCCCTGGGTATTGGACTTATGCTAAATTTACCCAATCTTGTTTCTAATAACTTGGTCACTCTTTTTTAATTATATATTTTTGAATCCTGTCCTGCATCAACAATGGATCTAGAGATAGAACATCTGTGAAGTAAAGTGATATCTGTGGCTTGGCGAGGAAGGTCTTAGATGAGAGATAGTGGAACAAAAGTTTAGAAACAATGTTTATTTAGAAGAGAAAAATTAAAAAAAAAAGTCTTGTTATATTGTTAACCACGTAACATAACTCTGCTCTATCTTTCATACAACAACCGAAGTCCAACTTGATTAATACCTTATACTAACTACTTAGCTTTTCTGAAGGAAGTAAAGGTATTGATTAGTGAAGCAGTACATAAAATCGTAGCGTGGTGAGTTAACATTGCCAGTTCCTTGTTGAAGTGGGTTATGCGGTCAAATGAGTTTAATCTTGGTGTTGTGAGCTTAGCGTGTTGTTATTTATCTTCTGAGTTCAAAGTATTAAATTAGTAGGTAGTTTTTTTTGGCAGAATCTCTTTATTTACTTGCCACTGTGTTGTGATAGGCGCACACTCACAAATAATGCAAAAGTCAGTTTTGAAGTGCAACTTGTGAATCTTGGTCAAACGTGCACCCCCTTTTTTTGCAAAAACTATATGTAGTGAAAATAATCCTAATATGTATATACTGCATTTACAAATTTTTACTGGTTAAAATGTTCAAGTAGTTAATAATAGAAAAGTATGTGGCGTAGTTGCACAACAGAATTGGCTTACAGGACATTAAGCAACCAAGTTCAACAACTTAAATGCCTCAAAACGTTCAGTCTTCTAGTTAAAACTAGAGAAACAGATATGTGGATAGGGATGTCAAAAATTATGTAGAAATATTGATAGTACAGCTGTACTTTTCCTTCTTTGTTTTTGTGTATGTGATTATTTCTTTTTACATCAGGGCACAAGAATTGGGTTCTCTGTATTGCATGGTCACCAGATGGTCAGCATCTTGTCAGTGGTAGTAAAGCAGGAGAACTTATATGCTGGAATCCTAAGACTGGAAAGCCAACAGGCAACTCACTTGTTGTAAGTGTCCATTTTAAGAATTTCTTGGTTTTGCTACAATAGGCTTATTGGGGACCAACTGTTGGTCCTATATCATTTTTTAGGGGCCTGGAGAGTAGGAGTTTAGTGGTAGTTTTTGTGTGTGCACTATGCACAGTATAACATGTAGTGTGTTTTTGGTGTTCCTTTTTAACTTTTCAGTATACATTTTAAAAGTAGGTTAGCAATTCGCCAGTTTGGGGTGTTATATCTTTCTCTATACCATGTAGCGAAGTAAATCATACATCTTGTTTAAGCATGCTAATTCAGTTTAGTATCACTCCTAGGCAAGTATATTAACCCAAACTTATATATATTTTGCATATTTATCAGTATTGGCTAATTTTTTTTAGCTGCAGATTACAAGCCATTAGTTTTACATGTTCATTTCTTTAATGTGCACCATATATATTCACATTTATATACATATAATTGACTCTCTAATGGTCATGTATGTGATCATTTCTTTAATCTGCACATATCACTATTGTCTGTGGAATGCTCATTTGCATATAAATGACTTGTTTAATTATATTACAGGGTCATAAGAAATGGATTACGGGTATATCCTGGGAACCGTTGCACCTACAAGCCCCATGCCGCCGTTTTGTTAGTTCTAGTAAAGATGGCGATGCACGCATATGGGACGTTACACTGAGAAAATCTGTTATTTGCCTAAGTGGGCACACACTTGCAATAACTTGTGTGAAATGGGGCGGAGATGGAGTTATATATACAGGGTACATGTTTTTTTCCAAATTTTATATTTTGCAGACATTGTTTGAGCGTGATATCTTTATTTGTATACATTTAATGTTATATTTACTTCCTGATTTATTGTTTACATGTACTTTTTAAGTTCCTGGCTTTGTAAGTGTGAGAATCAAATATTTTATTAACAGCAGATGTTATAGCTAAGTATAGTATTATATCTGAAATTCCTTTTGCATATGTTGCATATGTTCTTGTGCAATTTCCTTGCAAATAATTATATGGGAAAGAATGGTAGCTATGGAGTCTTTGCCTACTCTTCTCTGACTTTTGATCTGTGTGTGAAGCTCCATACAAGTCCATATAAGCTAACTTATTATCGTTGAATAATCATGAACTTGTGGTTATTGTTTTTGAGGTCATTTAAGTTGCTTGCCTGATGCCAAATTCTGTTCTGCAGAGTTAGTATTAATCCCCCGCATGTTGTCATTTCTTGAAAAAGTTCATATAATATGAAAGAATAAAGTTTTTTAAAACAGACCCAATCAAACTATTATCACTACAAAAAAAATCTTTCTAATCAAGAATTAACTTGTGTGACGGACCATTAAGTTCTTTAGTCATTATCTCTGTCCTCTTACTTTTCTTATTTATACAGTCTTCTTCACCAAATCATCAAAGATGAGAATTTTTAGTGCATTAAGAAAGCGGATACAAACCACTTTTAACTTGCTCCTTTTCAAATGAATAATTGATTTGGACTTTTTGGCTGCAATGTGCAGATCCCAGGATTGTACGATCAAAGTATGGGAAACTACACAGGGAAAGTTAATCCGTGAACTGAAGGTATGTAAAAGTGATAAATGACGTTGCTTCCTTTTGCTTGCATGTTCTACCTGCAACGTTTGGTCCTAATAATTTTTGTAACATGATGTGTTTAATATGTAAATGTTTATAAACATAACTATATTTTCTGTATGCAGTGATGGGCTATATGTTAATGTTTATAAACATAACTATATTTTCTGTATGTAGTGATGGGCTTATGTCTTTCTTTCTTTATAGTCATGAATTTATGAATCTACAGCCATTTGTCGGTTATATACCTTTCTGTGTATTACAGATATTTGATTTCATATGGTAGCGTCCAAATGATTATTTACATTTCATTGTTTACTGTGAATACTGAATATTACTCGGTTGTATATCTTGGCTTTATTGTGCTCCTGTGTTTGATAACATTGAAACCTCACGCTTGCCCTTTATCGTTTTGTTATTTTTTTTAGGGCCATGGGCACTGGGTCAATACACTAGCATTGAGCACTGAATATGTTCTTCGAACTGGAGCTTATGACCATACCGATAAACAGTATTCATCTCCAGCAGAAATGAAAGAGGTAATTATTTACTTTATCGGTGTCCTTGGAAATGTTGCTTGGTCCCCTGAAAGATTACGAGAATTTAAGTAAATATGTTCTATAAGTGTTCGTTTGATGCACCATGTTTTGCTGAATTTGTTAAACAATTTAAATATAATTTCTTTTGGGAATCCTATTTCCATCTTTAGTAAAATGCAGTGAAGGGCTAAGTTACCCGGACTTGGGTACGAGTGTCGGATATGAGTGCGGATCCAAGTGTTAGACTCTTAGTTTTTAAAAAATTAAAATTCGTGGATATGGATTGATAATCGGAATAGGATGCGGGGATTCGGCATATAACGTTCATATAGGCGAAATTATATGTACTTTTTATACATTCCATTTGTAAATTCATGTCTTCTACCACATAAAGTAAATAGATACATAATTGTTTATGCCATATTTATAACATAAATCAAAAGCATAACATGAAATAGTAATCTATAGACATCCCTTCCTAGAATTAAGAGGATTAAGTTTTTGTGAGGCCTTGTAAATCATTTTGAACTTGATTTCTTAAGGTTTAAGTGTCCGGTTTCCATTTGAAGGATCCGACTCGGATCCCATACCCACCCAAACCCATGTCATATCCGATGGACACGGGTATGAGGGCAAATTTGAAGAGTCCGGGTAACTTAGGTGAATGGCATTGCTCCGGCATACTGGGTCTGGATGCTTAGCTTGTCTTGTTGTATTTGAGTATTATGATTTATTGCCCTTTTTTGTAAAGGTTTTGCGTAAACTCCATGATGTAATTTTTTGACGAAACTGAGTAAAATGTAGATGCAGTCATCATGAGTGCACATGAACTTTAATTTTTTGTGGCCCTATGTCTGTATCATGACCATGATATGCTTATTAAATTATTTTAAGCATGGTGTAAGCACAAGATTTGTGCATAATTCATCTACATCACATGTTGCATTGTTGACACTTCTAGAAAAAGGGGTGCCTAAGCCGATGAGTCATGGACTATCACTATAGTGTAATTGCCTTACTGAACTTGAGCAATGCAAGACTTCAACTATTTGTTTGCCTTATGCGTTGCGTTTGATTAATTTCAATTTTGTTCTCTACATGTTTATGAACTCAGGGTTAATGTTGAAAAGTTATATTCGTATTGCACAAATATTGCACAAATAAAAGATCTATTTTGATCTTTTCATTTTTAAATTAATTGTTGGAATCTGTACTTTTTCCAAAAGATTTGTACTTCCTGTCTGGTGTACAGTGATATTGTTTGCATTGATTGCAGTCAATTAAGTTATGAGAGGCTTAGAAACTTGATTCATGTAGTTTATTTTGCACTCTTTGTAGAATGAATTCATTGAAGGGAGAGAGAAGTTCAATGGCATGCAATTGTTGTATTACAATGCATTTTTTTTATACAGCCTCTAACAGTCTACTTCTATTTTTCTCCTAAGAAACTGATGCTCATTTGTTATTGTTAAAACAGGCAGCTTTAAAAAGGTACATTAAAATGAAAGGCAATGCCCCTGAAAGATTGGTTTCAGGTTCTGATGATTTCACCATGTTCCTCTGGGAACCAGCTGTTAGCAAACACCACAAAACTCGTATGACAGGCCATCAGCAGGTAGAAATAGTTTTTTTGTGCTTATATTCATTTTCATCTCTAATAAAGTTGTTTTTACCAAGTTCGGTTTTGTGGGTAAACAAGTTTACTTCTGGCAAGACGGAACTGAGAGGAGTGTAAGTGGTGTAAACTTCATAGAATCTATTATTATCTAAATTCTAAAGTAAGAAACTAGGTATTATCATTCCAACTAGTAATATGGCTCATTGTTGATTTTCTTTCCCGGATGCTTCCTTTGTCATACTTGACTCATAACAAAACCACATCATATGCTACAAATCCTTTATCCTTGTCCCTCTAGTTGTGGCTTACCCCTTTACACTGCTAAACAAATTCTACCTAATAATATAAACCATTTGCAAAACCACTTCAAATGGCTAATCCACTGTCATAACCTCTCAAATTTCACACCTAAAATGCTTAAAGAAAGGCAACATGTTGAGTAACCAGCCCATCTAAAATCTTAAGGTGTTTGAAGAAGGCCCCAATAGGATCATATATTTAACACTCCCCTCACTCGAAGCCCATCTATGGGTCGAAGAGTGGAATACCGGCGCCCATCTTTGGGGAATTAATTACCTTTAGTGTCCACAATAAATTGTGAGAATGTTGGGGGTGGCTGGGAATTGAACCTTAGTCCTCTTGTCAGCCTAAACTCTAATACCATGTTGATTAACCCAGTCCATCTAAAACCTTAAGGTGTTAGAGGAAGGCCCCCATAGGATCATATATTTAACATAACATGATACTCCCTCTATCTCATTAATTTCTTAACACTTTCCTTTTTGGGACTTCCCATTCATTTCTAACCATTTTCCTTCTTTTTTTTCACAAGATTTCTTAACATTTTCTGAAATAGTATATTTTTCTTTACTAGTTATAGTAGGTCCCGCCACTTTACCCTAATTTCTTCCCTTTTCTTCGCTTTCCTAATACTCCGTGCTCACTTCAATTGTTAATAATCAAGTGGGACGGAGGGAGTATAATTTTAAAGTTTACATATTACTACTAGTAAAATCAGACCTATAACAATAAAAAAAAGATAATAGAAGAATTTCGAGCTTGCAACTTTCAACCATCCATATGGGTTTCTATTGTGGTTTGAATACTGTTGGCAGATGGTTCTTGATTCCCTTCCATCTCATCGTTGGTTGAGACGTGTAAACTTCAAATGCCAATGATGAGCTGCGTTGATTTAGTGATATAGGTGTTAACCTAGGAAGCACCGACACTCCAAAAAGGATGCCATATGCATGTCGGACACGGCCGACACGACGATACGGCTGAGTACGTGTCCGACACGCCACATGGCGTGTCGACAGAAAAAGGCAACCGATACGCGACAGACACGGGTTCGACACGCGACCGACACGGCCCACCGACTCAGCCCATATAAAAAAACCTAAAATCATCTTAAAAAGGTCCAAAATCTTTTTTTTAAAAGCACAAACCATCTTATATTAAGCCTAATTTTGTGTCTCTCTGTCTTTTATAACCTCCCCTCTTCATCTTTTATAATCCTATATATATACAATCAAATATATACATACATCTATATATATAACACATATAAAAATATTTTTTATATTTTTATAACTTTTTTTTGCCGTGTCCCGTATCCAGGACACTTTGATAATTGACGAATCCCCGTGTCCCGTATCCCGTGTCCCGTGTCGCCGCATCAGTGTCGGTGCTTCCTAGGTGTTAACTTTGTGGAGGATAATGTGACGCTTGGTCGACTTTTTAGATTCCTAGAGTAGTTGATTAGGTGGTAATGCATATGATGAGTTTGTTTAGTCTTGTTGTGTTTGATGCAACTTTCATAAGTGCTGAGAAGAGGAACATGGGAAGAAGGAAGATAATCAATATTAAGCCTCTACAACTGATGGAAAAATGCAATTAAATATATCTTATGTTAAATAATACACGTGTTTTTTACCACTAAGAAATTTGATGTGCTTATTGGCTTTTTTGGGGATCTGATCGATGATTAATTATCAGAAAGTAATTTTGGTTTGTATTTTATATTAAAGTTATTTGGTCTAAACTGAAGCGTTGTGTACAAGTCCTTTGTGTACAAGTCTGATAGTTATTGCAACACTTACAAAAGTGATTCTGCCACTTAGAGCATTTAAACAGATATTACAATTGTGGTATCAGTATGACTTTAAAACACAGTCCAACATTTCTAAAGTTCTCACCGCCTTTGGTATTTGTAACTGAAGGCCTAGAGGGTGTTTAGATCCTTTTAACAAAATAAGCATGTGCTGTATTTGTACAAAGGAGGCACCAATTATCTTTGCTAACATGTTCTTATTTTGCTAACGTGAAGGTGTCCACTGTCCAAACACCTTCTTTTTAGTATAGCATAGATGTTAAATCTCGGCATTGAATTACTTGACACCGTATAGTAAAAAAAGGTTTATATTGCTTTTTTGAATTTAATATGTAGCATTTTCGATGCAGCTCGTGAACCATGTTTACTTTTCTCCTGATGGGCAATGGATTGCAAGTGGTTCTTTTGACAAGTCTGTTAAGTTATGGAATGGTATTACTGGTAATTTCGTAGCAGCTTTTCGTGGCCATGTTGGGCCTGTATATCAAATAAGGTTCGTGTATAGTAAAGTTTAGGTATGTTCATTTTTTTTTAGTTATCATACAGTTCCTGGCTAAATTTTTATTTGCATTGCAGTTGGTCTGCTGATAGTAGGCTTCTTCTAAGTGGTAGCAAAGACTCAACACTCAAGGTAATAATAAGTTCTTTTTGGCAGAAAATACTTTTATACTTGATTGTATAATGATGTTCAGATTTAAAAGCCTATGAGGGAACTGATCTTAGATCTGCTAAATATATTTTCATTACACACACATATTTGTCCAAAGAATGTATCTTTGTGTGGGAAGAAGGGATTCAGCATTTACCACGACCCCACTTTATAAATATGATAAGATGGGGGCTCTAAGTGGATAGTTTACTTCTCATTATGCATATCCTTCACTCCTAGTGGCCCTATGGGAACAAGACATGCAGAACGAAAGCTAGCATGAGGTGCATTCCTGAAGTACACTGGAACACAGAACAATATTTTTATTTGATCTTGTAAGACATGTTAGTAAGAATGCCTTGAAAACCTGAAGGCCTAGCAATACGACTTTCATTGAGTTGGGCTATTTAATTAATTACAGCTCATAAAATGTTAATATAATTGTGTCTAAAGCTATTTTGCATATTGACTAATTTTTGCAAGTGTTAGTTTCATGAGATTACTGCAAGTGCCTGTGGAAATTTGTAATGCTTGGTAAAATTAATTCTACCCTTTTTTGGTTATGAAGGTCTGGGATATCAGGACAAAGAAATTGAAACAGGACCTTCCTGGCCATGCAGATGAGGTAAAGTTGGGTTAGAAGTAGTTGTTCAAGTATTTTTGCTAGGGGTTCAAGTTATACCTTTATCCATCTCTAGAAGTAAGAAGTAACATGTATTATCTATTTGACTTGTGAAGGTTTTTGCCGTTGATTGGAGTCCAGATGGAGAGAAAGTGGCATCTGGCGGCAGGGACAGAGTTTTGAAGCTATGGATGGGATGATGGGAGCTGCTGACTGCAGCAGATCCTGAGAGTGAATGCTTAAGATTTCTTTCTTCAGTTGAGGCTGGAAGGGGAGGCAGTTTGTAGTCAAGTTCTTGGTCGCACTTGCTCATTGCCTTTGGCTTAGCTGAAAGGCTATAAATTACATCTGACAGCAATCTGCTACCTGAAAGCTTATCCATGTGATCATAAATAATGATGCACATAAGATAGCAGTATGTATTAAAGGTTATACAGGTAAAATCTAGGTCTGCGTATTATAGTTCGCTGTCCGGTCAGATTGACATGGCGTATTAACTAATTTCAATCTGCAGCCAAAACTGCATGTTTGTTTGGGTATATCACATTGTTATCTTTGTATTATGTCTGCATTTGAATGAATTAATATAACACGTTAGTCTTGAAATCTGCTTTTGTTTAACCTATTTCAGAAATTATTTCAATTGTTGATTAATTTTGTAGAAAATGGATATGGAATTACACTAGATTGGCTCAGCATTGATTTACACTACAGTACCATTTTTTTTTTGCTAATTCACTACAGTACCATTTCAGTTGATAGCTGTATGCTTTTGATATTATAAGTTGGAATGGTGTTGTAGAAATTGCTAATCGCATCTTTTCAGTAAGATGATTTTGTATTTATATTTTGATCAATCGAATACTCGGAATTTATAGGAGCATTAATTGAATGTTTATATAAATATTATAATATTCATTTAGCAAAAAATAAAAAAAGATATTATAATTTTCAGTTTAGTCGTCTTAATTTGTTTCATATCTATTAGCCAACATATATTTATTATAACATAAGTCGTGACAGATATTCTTAAACTAGAAATTATCTTGGGCAGATTAGCGATAAATATTATAGAACTAGTAGAATTTTTAAATTTGTAAATTTTTGATTGAAAATTGAAAAATGGAACTAGTAGTAGCGGTGAAGTCTTATTTAACACTAAAAACTACATTTGGTCTCATATTATGACAATGGCCATAAACATTCTGTTTTTTTTTTGAGTCTAGCGAATTTACGCCATTATAATTAATCTTTTTAAGGTGCTCTGGCAATTTGAATTTAATCAATTCATCACTATGCATCTAGTAATAAATTTACAACAACAATTAATGTTGTCACCGATGCTCCCTGGTTTGTATGGATGTACTGCATTCACCATCCCCTTGAACTAAATCAGAGGTCTTCTTAAGTTCTTATCCGACGCCACATTCTCATTATGAAAAGGATTCACAGCTATCCACTTTAACATAAAATAGTTAAGGACTACACTTTGTTAACGATCCCACTTGGATGGGGGAAAATGGTAAATCATCTATAGTAAGTAGATTAGTAAGTCTTCTTTTCTTTTTTCTAATTAGTAGTTTAGTATGTCGAAAGGCCAATAAGTAGTGCAGATATAGCCAGATAGAAGCAACCCGGAAGGCCAAAAAGTAGTGCAGATATAGCCAGGTAGAAGCGGATCATAATAGAAGACTTATCTAATAATTACAAGAAAGAGTTGATCCTCAACGTCATGCTAGCTCTTACTGTTTCTACACCATCAAACTAGATTATTCACTCAGCAATTGAAACTCAATTTATATGGCTTATGCACATCGTAATTTACGTACTCACTGAATTAGTGCACTAAAATAGATTGTGTTTGATTCTGAGCTTACTGTTGACAACAGAATATCTTTGCTTACATGCAGAATATGAGTTTCAACCTAAATATGCTTGTGAGCTTCCTCAACTATGTAAAACATCTCTGGTTTTTTAAAGTCTCCTTAAACCGAGCTTCATGCAAATGACTGCTATACTTCAAACTTATTTTAAACCTTCTGCGAAGCACATGGAATCTACCATCAGTTGACAACAGCCTATACTGCACAAAAGAATGACGTTACAGAAAGAAAGAAGCACACGATCTTTGACATGGAAAGAAGTATACAGTGATAGGAAAGCACTTGCTAAGAACATGTTGGGCTGAAACCGTGTTATGTACTTTTTTATTTGCTAAATATTAAAAGTGTATGCATAATATTTCACATATAAAAGCAAATAAAGTGATAATACATCGATAAATGCAAGTTGTGTAATGGTACATATATAAAAAATCTCATTATTATTTTATATCATTTTTTCTCATAATGTTAGTCTCTTGGACAAAATTTTTGTTAATCATAATTTTTTTTTTATTTTTCATCTAATTATCTTAATTATTATCATCCAAGATGCTTTTAGATTACTAAAAAAACAATCAAGAATATGGAAAGGATCTACAACCTAAAACACTAACGCTTTCTTCAGGCATTTCAATGAATCATATAATTAAAAAAAACAAGAGTTCATTCATATATATGAAAGGACATACTATCATTAATACCTCATGAGGCCGAACTGGGAAGAGAGACTTTTTTGCATTTATGAGAACCATTCAATATGCTCGCCTTTGATGCATCTGAGGACCCAAATTTCAACTCCACATTTTCGCAATTATATACCCACAAGTAGGGCTCCCACCAGTCTGTTCCCCAGAAACCTCTGTAAGTCTTTTTCACCAGAGCAGAAAACTCAACACTAAAGATTAGAGTGCTAGTGAGGTTCATAGTGTAGGTAATGTGGGTGATCATGGTATCATCAATGTAACCCGACAGTCGTGAGAAGAACTCTGCGCCAATGTGCATGAGAGGATCCTTAGGACTCATATCAAAAGACATAAGATTTGTGACCCCGACTATCTTGTCATCATAATATATCAACACTTTGATTTTAGAGAAGTCGAAGTATCCATGGGTATCCACATTTGTAAAATTCATAAAGACGTTCCAGTGTGCAGATATCCGGTTGGGACGAGAAGAGAGATTGAAGTTTGAGAGTGTTAATGAATCAAGTTCAAGTGTTGGAGCCTTAACATTGGACATAATGGCGGACACCCATAAATATATCATAGGTGACATTAATAATAATATCAGAAAACACATGACACATGGCGCTACTATTGCTGTCTTGAAGTCATCATAACCGGAATCATGAGTTTTTCGGGGGATGGGAGGAACGTACATTACGGGTTCAGGGTGGACTTCTGACATACTTGAATCGAGGACTAATTATCCTGCAAGGACAAAAGATTTAAATCAAGATAAATAAACCCTAATCTAATTCTACAGGCTACGTATTAAACTAACTGTATTTCCCAGTTCAAGTGACTGCCGTAAACAAACGCAATTGTAGAATCAAAATTTAGAACCCTAATTCAGCAAAATTAAGAAATATAGGATCAATTTGAGCTGCTGATTACTTTGACGTGGGTAATATACTAATATTTAGGCCCAAGCAGAGGAGTTAGTATTTGAGTTGGGAGCAGTGACTGTAGCTAATAGGCGTGCACGATTCGGTTATACTTGGTTTTTTTGAAAATAAATATTGTCAAACTGTTTATGTCTTATGTTCGATTTTTTACTATTATGGTTACTTGTATAAATGACGTGCGATGTACGGATTTTTATTAATATTTTAAATTTTTATTTATCAAGTTATATTATATTTTTAAAATATTTATATAAATATATAATGATTATAAATTTATAATAAAAATAATAGAATAACATGTGGTTGTAATTTAGTAGAATAAATAGACTATTTCTAGTAGTTTAACCATTTAGTAGTTTAGCAGATATGTAACACTATTATTTATATAGTTTAGTAGGATAAGTATACTATATTTAGTAGTAATTTAATAATTTAGTAGTTTATTAGATATATAACACTATTTATCTATTTTTGTAATAATCAAAATTAGGGAACTTGAACCAAGCCTAAAGAAAAAATAATCTATAATGGATGTAAAAGTTGTGTATATGTCTGTCCATCGCTACAATAAATATCTCATGGTATACAACATTCTTTGTCCTACCAACTACGGGGTGAGTGTCATTTTCGCACACTATATGCAACCCTCACGGAGTGGTAACCCTCGATATTGCTACATAAAATTGGCCGTGGCTGAAAACAGGACTCGGCAAATACAATCCCACAGATTTTAAGGTTTGTTCCTAACTTTTATTGACAGTCATAGCATAACACAAAGATACCGGGAACTGAACTCTTTTAAACGTGAAAGGTAGAGTGGTATCAGTCGGTCTCAAGCAAATTCTTGGAATGAAAGCTTTCTCTCAAATATGATTTCCGGTTATTATTATTACTTCAATAACTCGACTACTCGAGTAGAAAGTTGTGTTACAATTAATCTTGTTCCGTTGCACAATCCATTGTTAGGAGCCAAATTTCTCATTAAAATAATTGGTGCTCTAATTTTAAGTTCCAATTCACGGTTTAATATATCTTCAGGACTAATTTTGTTTAAATATTTGAGCGGTACATGCTCTCCATTGATTCATAGTTCACCGTGCTTTTACAAATAGAATCCACACGTCGATATAGTCCTGATTGACCTGAAAGTATGGTGATGGAAAACATTAGTAAATAGAATATCATAGACATATATTATTAATTAAATATCTTAGTACAATGAAAAGTGAACCTGGGAACCGCTTTAAAACCTCTTTATTTATAACATTAATATCTTCATTCAATGGTGTTAATATAGCACGATCCTTGAAGTAATCCGAGTCATTAAACCTTTATTTATATCGCAGTAGATTGTATCAATGACCACCTTTTTCCCATCCTCTTAGGGATCTAGATATAGCTCACGTGGGATCTCTATCCAATACGGTTCGCTCCCTTCGACTAAAGAAATAGTGGGTACTTTTCCATCACCGACGCCAATTACCCAATCAGCATAGGGTATTTGTTGGGCAGAAATTGTGATTGGTGGCACACCAACTTCAATTCGCATGTTTTTCTCAAGTCTGAATACTGTACAATTATCCCATAAATATGATTTATTAACTGATGCCATAACAATATCTTCACGACTTTTTTTGGTAGAATCGGGAGTATTTGCCTGAAATCACCACCTAATAATACCGTCTTCCCTCCAAATGGTTAATTCATAAAGAAGCAAGACCTATGGGAAGAACTCTTTTTAATCCTTTACGACAGAAAAGAGCTTCCAAGTTAGGGAGTTGATAAGCCCCGAAACAAAATTTTGATTTAGAAATTCACAGGCATGATGAGACTCTTTCAAATAAAAAATCTAACATGAAGATGTAGATGAAAATGAAGATGTGCAGTGCAGTTGTTTTATTATTTTGTTAAGTCGGAAAGAAATTCAAGCGAGGACCCTCTTATTATTTGGCTCTCAGGAGGCCCTGGTTGTTCTTCCTTCTTCGCTCTTTCTTATGAGATAGGTATATATACCTAAAAAATGTCAACTCCCACTTTATAATTTCTGTTGTTAGATTTTATCTACATTCGTAGTTTAGTAGGATAAGTATATAACACTATTTATCTATTTTTGTAAGAATCAAAATTAGGGAATTATCGTTGAACCAAACCGTTTAACCAAATTATCTCTATTCCGGCTATTATAATATAGTATAGATAGATTACTAGCATAAATCCCGTGCGATGCACGGGTTCCCATTAATATTTTAAATTTTTATTTATCCAGTTATATTATATTTTTAAAATATTTATATAAATATATAATGATTATAAATTTATAATAAAAATAATAAAATAACATGTGATCGTAATTTAGTAGAATAAATAGATTATTTCTAGTAGTTTAACAATTTAGTAGTTTAGCAGATATATAACACTATTATTTATATATTTTAATAATAGGATAAGTTGTATTCGTAGTTTAGTAGGATAAGTATACTATATTTGGTAGTAGTTTAATAATTTAGTAGTTTATTAGATATATAACCCTATTTATCTATTTTTGTAATAATCAAAATTAGGGAATTATCGTTGAACCAAACCGTTGAACCAAATTATCTCTATTCCGGTTATTATAGTATAGTATAGATTTATCAAGTTATATTATATTTTTAAAATATTTATATAAATATATAATAATTATAAATTTATAATAAAAATAATAGAATAATATGTGGTCGTAATTTAGTAGAATAAATAGACTATTTCTAATAGTTTAACAATTTAGTAGTTTAGCAGTTATGTAACACTATTATTTATATAGTTTAGTAGGATAAGTATACTATATTTAGTAGTAGTTTAATAATTTAGTAGTTTATTAGATATATAATACTATTTATTCTATTTTTGTAATAATCAAAATTAGGGAGTTATCGTTGAACCAAACCGTTGAACCAAATTATCTCTATTCCGGCTATTATAATATAGTATAGATTTTTGGTTCGTTTAATTGTTTATCGATTTTTTTTTCAATTTTTGATTAATAATTATTTTTAAAACTTTAATAATTAAGTATAATGATAAAAAATTTTTTGCAGCTTAGCTGGTACACAAAAGCCTTACCTAAAAGATGGCCAAACGGTAGGGTAAAAATAATAATTAGAATAAAAGAGGTGTCAGAAAAAAACAAACATAAGAAATTGGGTTTACATATTAATATGATAGAATAAGTTAGGTTCCATTGTTATTGGAAGATAAGTGCATACACTCATGTATTTATTAAATAAATAATTATCTCTCGCTATATATATATAATATATTAAATATTTAAAAATAATATAAGATGCTCGGTTTTTCAATTCGATTATAGTAATAAATCCGTAATATCTATCAAACTGTTTTCCTAGTTTGGTTACAAATTTTTTCGATTTTTGTTGATTTCGATTTTTTTCGGCCCAGTTTCAGTTTTTCAATTTTTGTTTGGAGCATAATATTGTGTGTACTTTGCTTGTATAATTTTGTTTTATTAGATTTGTTTTTTTAATGAATAATATTGAAATTGTAATTTTTTATTATTTTATTTTTTTATTGTAGGAAGAAAAGTATTTTCTGAAGGATTCGAGTTTAAAATGTATTCTAGGAAATGCAGATTTTTGGGATAACTTGCACTCTATTTATTATTTTTTACTATTATCGGAGCGCCGAATGTCCGAATAAGCTGAGTCACGAGCCTTTGAAAATCTTACGAGAATACCTTGATTTCAAGTATAATCTCAATTTTTTTTGAGATTTTTAAACTATCCAGAAAAAGTCTACAAGCGGGTAGTTCAAATTTATTACTTTAAAATCCCGGGAAACTCCATTGTTTATTTATTTTATTTTTTTTGATAAACAAGGATTTTTATATAGAACCGAAGAAAAATCGGTACATAAGGACATGAAGAGGTGAGGAAGCCGGTAAAAGCCGCATAAGCAAACGAAAGCTCCCAACCTAAAATTGCTAACCAACAAAAGAAAAAGATGCACAGGTAGACTATTTTAATAAGCTAGTGATCGCTTTAGAACATGAGTTGATGCTATTTAATTCTCCTGATCCCTTTCCGATTCATCAAAATAGGTCATCTCTAAAAAAACTTGTTCGACATCCATAAGTTCCTACACTTTTGCCATGTCCAAGTCATGTCCTATTGTTGAAGCCCTGGACCCTTTACCTATTTCCTTCATGATCTTTTCACGCCTGAGATTCATGGCTGGCTGGATCTCGTCCAAGGTCATGGTACCCTATGGGTTTTCCGAAGTGCTATTAAGTGTGTGGACGTTCTACTCAATGACAATTATTTGATCTTCTGGTTGGAGGGTTTGTCAAAGACATGTAATGACTGTGAATTTCGCGACGTGATTATGTGAATAAAGTATACTTTTGTGTTATAATTATGGATTTATGTGAATAAATATAAATGTTAATTGATTTCGTGGTTAAATGTCGTTATGGTATAATAGTGACTGGGAACGTAAAAAAATCCGTTCCAGTTTGATGAGTCAGCTAAGTGATTAAGCTGTGTTGTCGGACCGTCAAGTTGAACGAAACCCGTATTAAAAAGGGATGTGAATATTTAAAAGTGAGAATGTGAAATATATGTGATGATCCTATGTGTTTACATGCTCTTTGACGTGTGCCTCATCAAATTCGAGATCGATTTTATTTTTATAATTATTTTTAAAAGGGATTTTAAGGATTTTATTGATCTTAAAACATTTTTAAAAAATTAGAGAAATGTGATCAAATTATGAAATTTGCTTTGTTGCTTTCAAAATAGTCTAAGGGACTTCTTAAAAATAGTAGTTGAATTTATTTTGAGGACTTGAGATTTTAAAATGATTTTATAGAGTTTAAATTATATTATTTGAATTTATTTGAAAATTCTTTAACAAATTATTTGTTCGCTCGAAAATTTATTTAAAAATACTAGTGAAGAACTAATTTTATGTTCTAGTGTATAATAATCAAGGTTAATATATTTGTCAATAAATGGGGGGGGGGTAAAATATTATATTTCCAACATTTTGTAAATAGAAGATGGGAAAAAGGGAAATATATTTTTGCTATTTACTACTTTGCGCCTGAAATGTTTTATTACTCCCTCCCCACCCCTTTTTCTTCCTCCACCCAGCGCGCTCTCTCTCTCTCTCCTGTTTATTTTCGATTTCACCATTAAAACTCAATTCCAAGTTAATATTTGGGTTCCATAAGCTATATATATGTATTTATATGTTTGCATGTGGGTTTTTGGTATGTGAATATGTGTGTGTTGTGTTCGGTAATTGGAGTGAGGCCCGAGTTCTTGATTTCCTTCATTTTTTGGCTTGAATCTTTGAAGTTCTGTGATGATTAAGTGTTGCATGACAAAGTTTTATATGTAATCGGCGAGGATTCGAGTTGGGGGCCAAGAATCTGGCAACCCCGAACCCTTGCCGCCATCAGTGATGAACTCCGGTGAACCGGTGGTGAGTCATGATGTGTTAACTGAGCTCTAAAGTCTATAACCTCAATTTTGTAGTTGCATGTCATGTTTCTTGAAAATTTAGAATGAAACTCTCGGTTTATATGATTTTTGGTTCGATTTTTGTGATGAACATGATTGATTTGGATTTAAATTAGATGGTAATTGTAAATTAGGTTATGCATGTCGATTTGAGTGGTTGCATGCTAATTGTTATAAGTGTTTAAAGGATTTATTTGATTATTGGTTGATTTGGGAATTAAAAGGATGGATTTGAATGCATATGAGATTAATATGTGTATTTAAATAGGATTAAGTTGGTGTGTTAATTCAATTTTAAATAAATTATGCCATAGAATATATGCATGTTAGAGTTCTTGGTTCAAAATTGTGTTTTGGTTCGGTTTTAACCAAAAAAGGTAATGATTCCAAAAATTGTTCTTGTTTGGAATGGATTAAGATAGGTTTAGTTTGTAAATGGAACCTTACATGTTGATATTTGATAAATTGTTTGTGGTTTTGTTGAAAAGGCCGAATGGTGTATGGATTTAGAAGAAATGATTCAAGTTGTTTGATCGATTTGATTCTCGATTATAATTATGTGGTTTGTGTAAGTTTGATTGGTCTTAAAGATACGTTTGGGTAGATGCATGTCAAGTTAAGTGATTGCATATTAAGTTTTAAAGAACTACTTTGGTTTATTTGAGGGTTTAGATCGAATTTATGGTTAAAAAGGAAGGTGTAAGTGGTTTGTTGACGAGTCATTCAAGTTGTGATTATTTGCTTAAGTATAAAGCTTGGTTTATAAAGGCATAATATACTACGTGCTATGTGAATATTCTCTGATTATACTCGTGTATATAAGTTAAACGTTAATGCGAATTGGGGTAATCGTTAGACGTTCAGGGAACGTCGAGTGTGAATGAGTATCTGATTAGGGGTTTTGTTTTGGATTATAGATTCAGATAGCGGAGGCATGTTGTACAAGACATGCATGTACTATAACAAGACTAAATCAAATTGACAACCCTAAGTAAGTTGTATGATAATCTAAGTTTACATTTTGTATTGTATCACTTAAGTCTGTAAAAATGTAAATAGATTAGAATGGAGTATTTTTCTGTAAACAGACTTAAGCCTAAGAATAAACTATGGAAGAAGATCACGAAGATCATGCCTCAGAAAAAGTGTGAAGAAGTTTGGAGTTGAATAAATCTGTTTTGTGAAAAACATTCCAAGTCAAGAAATCTATGAGTCACAGATTAAATGTTATAGAGAAGTCATTCGAGAACTCCAGAATGACTTATCGAGAAGTACAAAAAAGCTTATAGATAAGTCTCAGAGATATCGACAAGCCAAATGAAGATGTGAAGATTGGAGATATCGACAAGTCAAATTATCACTAGAGATCTCAGAGATATCGATAAGTCAAAGTATCACTAGAGATCTCTGAGATATCGACAAGTCATTTCTGCACTAGAGAACTCAAAGATATCGACAAGTCAAAATGAAGACATGAAGATTGGAGATATCAACAAGTCAACTCTACATGCAGAAATGTAGAGACCTCGACAAGCCAAATTATCTTATAGAGAACTCAGAGACTTTGATAAGTCAAAACAATTATAGAGTAATGAGAGATCTCGATAAGCCATTATACTTACAAGATATCGAGTTCTCTATATAACAAACTAGAGATTTCGAGGTAAAACTCAAAGTACAAAGTGCAGACCAGTTAAATATCCAAGATTATCAATTAACAAACAAATCAATCACTGATTTGAAAAATCTACAAAAGCAGCATGAAGAGTACAAGATCAAAGGCCAAGTTTAACTGACAAAGTAAAGTAACAGACATGCACGATTTGTAAAGATACACTAAGCCTGAAATAGAAAGTTTTAGTTAACTTAAAGTAGGATTTAGTACATGCTATTCCATGCTGTATAAAACCAATGTTTACAGTTCCATAAAGTAAACACTGGATGCTTTGTTTTAGTTGTAATAAAATAGATCTAGAAACCTTGTAACTCTCTCAAGATAGAAGCTGAATTCTTAACATAACAAGAACCCAGAAATTTGTAGCAAAACACATATTTGATTTTAATATAAAATTAAGTGAGTTTTGAAAGATAGTGTGTTCCTGTGCATGTTTTATTATTCCTGTTGAAACATATTATCTCTACAAGTTAGATTACTTTGTTCACCATTTAAAAACAGTTCAAAAAGATTAAAATTGTCCAAAACACATTCACCCCCTCTGTGTTGTATTCATTACCTAACAAGTGGTATCAGAGCAAAATCTGAAAGCAAACAGATTAAAGATCATGGAAAAATTGTAATAACCCCAAAAATTTTGGACTTTTTGTAAATCTTATGAATAGTAATTTTGCTGATTATGCTGAATAAGAAAACTTTTCATGCCACACTATGTAGCAGTTCTTTTATTGATATTCTGAGATCTTATTAGTACTCTATATGGTATATAAGTATATGTAAAGATCGTCAAAATCCAAATTCGAACACTTTGATTTTTCCCGAAAATCCACAAAATACCGAAAGAATTGAGTATAAGGTAACATGATTAAAAGGATTTAAACTCAAGTATTATAAGAGAGGATCATAAAAGGAATATAAAATATTGAGAAAGTTTTAGGGGAACCCAAGTAATAAGATCCCGGATATGATCTCTCAAACGATAAACGAGTCGTAAAACAATTAAACGACAAGTAATGCAAGAGAGATTAGTGCAAGGATTAAGGATGATGATCAAGCAATTAAGCAAGGATTAGCATAAAAGATGCTTCCACCACCAAGTAATGACAAGTGGCAAATGATTTAGTCACCAAGGTGATGTCATGCTTAGTCACACTCCACTCACTTTAATCAACCAATTAACCACCCAAATATCTCACCCAACTCCCATTTTCCACCACAAACACAATTAGCAAAGAAAAGAACACTCTCCTCCGCCATTGCTCTCGGCTTTCTTCATCCCAAGGAAGAAAATTTTGAAGAATTCAAGCTTCACTTCATAAACAAATCCAAGGTAAATCCCTTAGCTTCTTGATGATTAGATAAACATATCCTAGGAGTTTAAGCTTCCAATTCTTCATGAATCTCTTCCAATAAATCAAGGAAGAAGATGATGAATAATGTTTTCAATTTACTAACTTTATTTTCTTTGTTTTTCCTTTAAGATCCAAGCATTCCTAGGCTATCTCAAGGCTTCCTAGCTACTCTAATCACTCCAAGGAAGGTATAACACCTCCACACCCTAGCTTTCCTTTTGAGTATTAGGAATTGTTTTGATTGTTATAGTAAATGAGAAGCATGATGCTTGTGTGTTTAAAGTTTGGGTGGGATTTGTAGTGATTTGGATGATAGAACCTTGTTCATAGTTAATGAAACTTAGTATAGAGAGTAGTTCATGTTTGTGGATGATTGAATTGGAGAATCTTGAGGTTTGGGACTGATGTAGTAAGGTTTGGATGAGGGTTGGTTGTATGGTTGGTTGTGAGTTGAATTGTGGTTGTATGGAGTGGTTTAAAACTTGGTAATCGCGTAAACATAGCCGTCGTAATGCCCGTTTTCGTACAACTTCTTGTTCTTAGTGTTCGGGACAAAGAGCTAACTGTTAAATATGTGACTTTGCCATGTTTATCTAGATTGTGTCGTAAGCTTCGTTTTGATATGTGGTTCACTTGAATCCGATGTACGGTTTAGGAGAAACGACCGTTTTAAGTAACAGCGTTTTGCAAACGTACCTTTACCCCTCGCCTTACTTTGAAACCTTGGTTGAGATCCTTAAATGACTATTTGGAGTAAGAAACAATTATGTAAGGTTAATAGGTCAGTTGGTAGAGTATTCACGAAAGAGTCGCCTTAAAATTCATAACGGTTAATTTATTAAAAATGGTGGAGCCGAGGGTACTCGAGCGACTTATGTAAATCGTTAAATACAAAAGCGAACGTTACAGTCTAATTGGTTAAAGACTAGTTTCTTAAGCGACCGTGGTTTAATTCCAACTTATATGTTGTTTATAGGTTACCAGACTCACCCCAGGCCTTTTACCACCCCCAGTCGCTCAGGCAAGTTTTCTACCTGTATAACTGTTGTTGTGATGTATATGTGTATATGCATTATCTTGTGATAAGTGCATGATTGTTATTAGCAAATCTTGAGATATACTGGAGCATATTGATATGATATATATGCATGCCTGTTTCGTAATCTTGATATTCTATTATCAATTCAAATGCTATAAACTGCATAATACCTATGCTAGAGATAAGAAGTAGTTGGGTATACCCTTAGTATAGGGGACCCAAAGGTGAACATTTTTCTAAACCGGGAGTCAATGTTTCCTAGTATAATATTTGTATATATATATATAGTTTTCTATAACTATTAATCGGATAAGGTATATTCGATGATTTTGAATAATAATCAAACTTATTTTCGATTATTCAAATAAGGATCGTACTTTTGTATAAGTATATCTTTTGTTATTTATTATTCGTTTCAAGTATGAGTTTTAAAACTTCTACTTCAATTATTTTTATAAATATTATCCTTTATGGGAATTGTTATGGATAAAAAACTAATATATAATTGTTGTATTTATTACTAAGGTACGTGAGCTCAAGGCCTTTAATGGCTGCTCTCGTGTTTCGTAGCTTAACTCTGCCTTTACGAGATGCCTACGTATCTCTGTGAATTAGAGAATCAAGCCAAAAAACGTAGTTCTGATTTGTGGGGTGAGACCCCTTATATAGATGTGAGAGTCCTTTGAATTGGACTTGGTATAGGAGACTTGGTGAGCAAGTCTCATAGTTAGAATGGACTTCGGAGTCCTAGATAGTAGGAAACTGATTCCTTATCCTTTTAGGTCCCATTGGGGCTAATCTGCAAGGATTTATATCCTTATCCGGACTCTTCTCAATAGCTGATTTCTACTTTATTAATTAGTTACGAAATTAATTAATATACAGGGTTTTTGGGCCTTCTTTGTTCCATCTGGCCTGATCTGGTCCATCAGGCCTGATCAACATGTTAACCTTTCTGGTCTGAATGTCATACATCTTCTTATTCGGCTTTGCAGCCCAAACTGTAATATTTAATTATGCAATCAGGATTTATTCATCCCTATCATTTGCCCCCCAACTTTTGAGAAACCGTATAAGATTTCACGAAAGTTAAGTTCAATTATTCCCTTACTGGGTATCGTTTTGCGTAAAGTGTGGAGCGACCTACACGTTTACAATGATTTACTTTTATTCCCTTTATTCAGGAATTATCTTAATTTTCAGGAATTTTTCCCTTGACTCTGGGATTTTTTCTTAATTTTCTAGATTTTTTCCTTTAATTTCTGGAATTTATCCTTATTTTTCTGGGATTTTTCAGATTTTCAGCCCTTTTTCGACCAGGATCCTAGTCGAAATTTCGACCTGGATCCTAGTCGAAAATATGGGTCAGTCTTGCAATTCTGGTCGAAGGAGTTCGACTAGGATCCACGACCTGGAATTCGACCAGGATCCTAGTCGAACTTTCGACCTGGATCTAGGTCGAAAACTTACCCCTCTTTTCAATTCCTGGTCTTGAACTTTTCGACTAGGATTTCGACCAGGATTCTAGTCGATGTTTCGACCTGAATCCTGTTCGAAAATTCTCTGTTTCTCATACTTCCTGCTCGAAGGATTTCGACTAGGATTCACGACCTGGTTTTCGACCAGGATCCTAGTCGATTTCGACCTGGGTTTTAGTCTAGGTTTTAAACCCCATTCTAGAAAAATACTTGGTTCATTTCGACCTCATTCCTGGTCGAAGCTTCGACCTCAATCCAGTCCTGTTATTTCCGTTGTTTTTGTGTGTCTAGTCAAAAAATTTCGGGCAGGATTCACGATCTGGAATTCGATCTGAATCTTGGTCTTTTTTACCCGTTATTTTCGGGTGCATGCTCGAAAGATTTCGGGCAGGATTCACGACCTGGGGTTCGACCTGAATTCTGGTCTTTTTTACCCCTTATTTTCGGGTGCTTGCTCGAAAGATTTCGGGCAGGATTCACGACCTGGGGTTCGACCTAAATTCTGGTCTTCCACTAGCTAACTTCATTGGGCCTCACAACTTTTAGGGCTACAATTTAGGTTATTACCTTTTCCAAATCCTAATTGGATTTGGGCCTAGCCTTCTTATTGGGCCTTAAATATTTACTGGGCCTCTTTATTGGGCCTTAAATCTTACTGGGCCTCTTTATTGGGCCTTAAATCTTACTGGGCCGCTTTATTGGGCCTTAAATCCTACTGGGCCTCTTTATTGATTTGAAATTCTCTAGAATTCCTTGGAATTATTCTGGAATATTCCTTTTTTCTGGGCTTTTTTCTTTGGGCCTCTTTCCTTAATGGGCTTTCGTCCCTTCAACTTCCCTTTTCCTCTTATATAAAGGAGTAAGGAGAGGCTACTACTACTCACTTTCTCATTTCTAAGTTTTTCTTCTTTCTCCTCCTGCTAAGTTTCTCAGAGCAATAACAGCAAGTCGGAGCTCAAAGCCTTTTTTAGGAGCGCTTCTTCAGGTAAAATCCCTCCCTTTACTTCTTGTGTCTTCTTTTCCATTATGTGCCTTTTTTTTAAGATAACATGTCTATGTGCCCCCCCTTTTCAGATGGCTGACAAGAAAATGACTCGCTTGGCCAAAATGAACGTGGCTAGAAAGTCCAACGAATTCCCTATTCGATCAAGGTACACTTCTTTAATCAACATGATCAACACTCGAGGGGATGAGTACCCGTCTGATGCGCATCTGGACGCGCACGACCATATTAGTGCTTTGCGGGATCCCAAGGAGCTGGAAAAGTTGAGCAGCTGCTTCAAAATCAAGGAACCATTTAAGCTGGTTCTTGCAGGTCCGGCCGATAGGGCCTGCCAGTGGAAGAAGGACGCATTATGCATCTATAGGGATACTCTAATGGCAGGTATCAGACTCCCTTTTCATCCGTTCATTCCTCTATTACTGGCTAATATGGGCATCAGCCCTTGCCAACTCCCCCCTAATTCTTGGAGGCTTATTCTGTGCTATCTGTCTCAATGTGCCAAGCACAATGTCCCTACTTCCGTTGCCATTTTCAGGAAAATTTTCCAGTTCAAAAACAGCCCTGATAAAAGTCCGGGTTGGGTTTCTCTAAACCAGCGCCCCACTATTCCCCACATTGTGAACGGGAAGTCCATCCCTGACAACAACTTGGGGTGGAAGAAAGATTTTTTGTTCGTCGTTTGGGAGGGTGGAGATTGGGGCACCCTATTTCGGTCGTCCTTTGGGCTTGCCGTCGATGGGAGCCCAAATGATATAACTTTGTCTGAGGAGGAGGCTAGAGCTTTCAACCTTCTTACGCAAGATAATGGGACTTCCCATTCTTGGGACCTTATCCGGGAGACCGTCCTGGTAGAACGCGGCCTCTCGCCCGCCCCTAAGAAAAGTAAATTTCCTTCCTTACCTTTTTTTTATTTCCTTCATTTTTTATTCCGCTGATTCTTCAACTTATCTCGCTTGTCGCAGTGGCTCAGAAGATTGAGGAGGATACCAAGCCTAAAGACCTGGAGATAACCAGGATGAAGAGGGCTGGAAAGGTCTTTAAAGACCCACGCCTTGGTGACCGCTTCCCTGAGTTCCTCCTCCAAGCAATGGAACCAGGCGAGGAAGGCCCCAACCATGTTTTGCGTACCAAGCAGAGGCCAGGGGCCTATTTTCAACCTGCTTGGGGGATCCGGGGCAAGGATTCAATCGTTGGCAGCACGACGCTGGCCAATGAATGGTCTAAGCATTCCATCTCCCCGGTGGACTATCAAGACTTTGTCCTTCAACAGGACTTAGAGGGGAATGAACTTTTCAGAGCCCAGGCTTTAGCGATGGTACGTCCTTTTCCTATGCCCTTCATACTTGCCTTTTTACTTTTCTTTTCTCATACTTTTGCTGCTTCTCTTGCAGGCTAACGCCCATTTCTAAGGGGCGATTCACCAAGCTAAGGCTTGGAAGGTTGGCCTGGAGGATGCTAACAAGAAGTTGGAGGAGGCCAACCAGAGAATAGAGGCCCTTGAAGCTCAACTGGCCTTTTCCACTTCTGACCTGGAAACGGCCCGAGCTGAAAATGTTATTCTGAAGGCTCAGAAGGATAAAGCCTTTAACGGCTGGATGGACACCCAGGAGTTCAAGGACTTGATGGTGGAGCACGATGCCCTCCTACACCCAGTTAGCTATAAAGAAGGCTGGGATGCTGCTGTGGAGGCCATCCAAGATGAATTTCCGGAAGTCCTCGAGCAGTCCTCCTTTCCTTGCCCTGTGCGAGTTCCGGAGCTTGGGGGTGTTACTGACAAGCTTGCTGATCTGATCAAAGACGACCCTTCAGGGAGCCCAGGCCACAAGATGAAAGAACTCGAGTCCAGCTCTGGGGAGGAGGAGACTTCTTCCGAAGAAGATTCTGCGCCTGCTGTGAAGAAGGTCAGGGTGGAAGAGCCTCCAAGGGCTGCGCCTCAGAATCTAGTATCTCCCGCATCATCCAAAGCATCCGAAGGCGGTTCTGATGGAACCTCTACGGGGACTTCTGAGGGGACGACTGAGACGTCCGAGGAGACTTCGGATAGTGGTTCCGAAGAATCCGAGCCTTCCGAGGCCTAAGTTTTTTTATGTATATCTTCTTTCTAGACAATATGTGAACTTTGTTTATGACAGAACTTGTTACCCTTCGGGGTTATTACATATGCTGCTTTCCTTACTTGTCTCTTTCTACTTTATCTTTACAATACTTAATATGCATTTGAACTTTAAACATCCTTAGATTGAAATAATTTCAAACTCTTTAATATGAAGTCTGGTTTTCCAAAACCTTACATAGCATGGGTTTGACCCTAATCAATAATAACTAGACAATGTAAATTCTACTGGAATATAAAATCCTACGCAAACAAAGCTTCAAGGTGCTTTTAAACCTACTTGTCACAATGACAAGTGAGAATCATACTTCGACTATCTTACACGTAGTAAACCTTCAGGTTTTGTGCATGCCAGGTTCTCGGGACTTCAAAACCATCCATAGTCTCCAGCTTGTAGGTTCCTCTACCCTGAACGCTCTTGACTCTGTATGGCCCTTCCTAATTTGGGGCAAGTTTTCCTTTCTGTCCTACACCAGAAGCTTCCACTTTCCTTAATACCAAATCTCCTTGCTTGAAGAATCTTTCTTTAACCCTTAGGTTGTAATAAAATGAAGCTTTTTTCTGGTATTCCACTGTCTTTGCATGTGCCTCATCTCACACTTTATCAATTAGATCCAGGGCTAACCTCCGCCCTTCCTCATTTTCTTCTGCATTGAAAGCCTAAATCCTTGGAGAGGAATGTGATATCTCCATAGGAACTAATGCTTCTGCCCCATATGCCAACATGAAGGGCGTCGCTCCTGTCGTGACTCTACAAGTAGTCCTATAGGCCCATAATATGGGAAGTATCTCATCCACCCAATTATTTCTTGACTTCTCGATCCTCTTTTTTAGTTCATCCAGGATTATTCGATTTGCTACTTCCGCTTGCCCATTGGCTTGTGGGTGAGCCACAGAGGTGAACCGTAACTCAATTTCATTTTCTTCACAATACTTCTTGAATTCCTTATTATTGAATTGTGTTCCATTGTCAATGACGAGGATACGGGGAATTCCATATCGGCACATAATGTTTTCCCACAGGAATTGTGCAACCTGCTTAGTTGTGATCTTGGCCAAGGGTTTGGCTTCAATCCACTTGGTGAAATAATCAATGGCTACAATCAGAAACTTCCTTTGTGCCGTGGCCATGGGGAAAGGCCCCAAAATATCCATTTCCCACATAGCAAAAGGAATGGGCGAGTTGATAGAGGTCAGCATCTCGGGGGGTTTTCTAACAACAGGTGCATGCTTCTGACAGCGGTCACATTTCTTCACATATTCTTTGGCATCATTATTGGCCAATAAAAGCCTAAACGAGTTATCTTATGAGCCAAAGCCCTGCCCCCCAAGTGTTGTCCATAAATGCCTTCATGCACTTCTTCAAGAGCCAAGCGTGCCTCATCGGGCCTGAGACACCTTAAATAAGGAACCACGAAAGATCTTTTGTACAAAATCCCATCTATTAAAGAGTACCTTAGTGCCCGAACAGTTAACTTCCGTGCTTCAGTTGCATCACTTGGCAACCAACCGGTTTGAATGTGAGCCTTAATAGGATCAATCCACGACATCCCCAGGCCTATAGGAGCCACAAGTTTAACATCTATGCTTCTAGTCTTCAAAACACGGAAGTACACACTTCCTGAACTTTCTTCTATCTCCGATGAAACAAACTTTGATAACACATCCGCCTTAGCATTTTCTTCCCTTGGAATGTGCTCAACATGGCATTCATTAAATTGGGTCATCACAGCCCTTACTAGGCGGACATACTTAGCCATCGTATCATCCCTTGCCTCAAATTCTCCCTTTACCTGGGATATGATCAGCTTCGAGTCCCCACGGACCTTTAAGTTTTTGACTCTAAGTGTTCCCGCTAGGCCAAGGCCAGCTATCAGGGCTTCATATTCTGCCTCATTGTTTGTGGTTGGGAAGTCTAGCTTCATAGCATACTCAATTAAGAACCCATCAGGGCTTTGCAAAACCAATCCTGCTCCACTGGAGTTTGTTTTTGATGCTCCATCAAAATAGAGAACCCAATATTCTTTTTCCTTCTCTTTGTCCCTATTATCGACTCCTTTGTCTCGTGGTGTGGTATCTCACTGCCCTCCGACTTCTTGGTTGGGTATGGTACATTCCACCATGAAGTCAGCTAGCGCCTGGGCTTTTATTGCCGTTCGCGGCTTATACTTGAGATCGAACTCTCCCAGCTCTATTGCCCACTTAATCAATCTCCCACTTGCCTTGGGACTGTGAATGATATTTCTCAGTGGCTGATTTGTTAGCACCTCAATCTGATGAGCCTGAAAGTAAGGACGCAGCTTTCTCGAAGTCATTACCAATGCTAGAGCAAATTTCTCGATAGTTGAATAATTTAATTCAGCACCATGCAGAATTTTGCTGACATAGTATACGAGTTTCTGGACTTTTAGTTCCTCCTTAACCAATACTGCGCTCAAGGCACTCTCTGAAACAGCCAAGTACAAGAACAAAACTTCACTCAAAACTGGCTTGGCCAATAGCGGGGCCTGCGCCATATATCGCTTCAATTCTTCGAAAGCCTTCTGATTCTCTTCGCTCCATACAAAGTCCTTAATATATTTTAATGACTTAAAGAATGATAGGCACTTGTCTCCTGACTTGGAGATGAATCGTCCCAGCGCAGCAACCCTTCCTGTGAGCTTCTGAACATCCTTGACAGTTTTTGGTGGTTTTATGTCCAGGATTGCCTTTATTTTATTGGGGTTAGCCTCAATTCCTCTCTTTGAGACCATCAATCCCAAGAATTTTCCAGATCCTACTCCGAAAGCACACTTCGTAGGATTCAACATCATCTTGTGGTACCTCAGGACCTCAAAAGCTTCCCTCAAATGGGTTATATGATCAGTCTTTACTAGACTCTTGACTAACATGTCATCTACATAGACTTCCATAGTCTTTCCAATAAGGTCCTTAAAAATTTTATTTACCAACCTTTGATAGGTGGCTCCTGCATTCTTAAGACCAAATGCCATAACAAGATAACAATAAACACCAAAGTCAGTGATGAATGATACCTTTGCAATGTCATCCTTATGCATTTTGATCTGGTTGTATCCGCTAAATCCATCCATGAAACTCAGCATCTCATGCCCAGCAGTGGCATCAATCAAAGTATCAATCCTTGGTAACGGAAAATAGTCTTTAGGGCATGCATCATTCAGATCAGTGAGTCTATACACATCCTCCACTTTCCATTAACCTTCTTCACCATTACAGGATTTGCTAACCACTCCGGAAATTGAATCTCCTCAATGAAACCAGCCTCTAAGAGCTTTTCTACTTCCTGTTTTATAGCCTCTTGTCTTTCCGGGGAAAAATTTCTTTTCTTTTGTTTCACTATCTTCCGGCTTAGATCCACGTTTAACTTGTGAGTAATCAGCTCCGGGTCTATGCCTGGCATATCAGCTGCTGACCATGCAAACATATCACTATTTTCTTGCAAAAATTTCACCAACTTCCCTTTAAGGGGCTCCTCTAATGTGGCTCCAATAAAAGTCATCTTCTTAGGATTCTCGGGGTCTAAAGGAACCGAAACCAAGTCTTCTGCTGGCTTTCCTCTCTTCTCATCATTTTCTCGGACATCCATATCTTCAATAGGAAGAACCTGCCACCCGACTCCATCTGCCCTCAACGAGGCCACATAACAGCTTCTAGCCATTTTTTGATCTCCTCTCTCTTCTCCAATCCCGTTTCGGATGGGAAACTTCATGACTGAATGGTAGGAAGAAGGGACTGCCTTGAAGGCATGTATCCCTGTTCTTCCCATGATAGCATTATAAGTTGAACTAGCCTTTACTACCACGAAATCCAACATCTGCGTTGCCTGCCTTGGTTCCGTACCTATGGTGGTTGGCAACTTGATTATCCCTTCTACAGGACATTCTACTCCAGCAAATCCATATATCGGCATGTCGGTTGGTGTCAACTGGGAGTCGTTATATCCCATCCTTAGAAAGGTGTCGTGGAGCAAGATATCCACAGAAGCACCATTATCCACAAGGACCCTCATAACCGGGCTATTTCCTATTATCGGTGTTATGACCAACGGGTCGTCATGAGGAAACTTTACACCCTCTAGGTCAGAATCATCAATAGCCAATGTTACTTCTGTCCTGGCCCTCTTCGGGGCTTCTCCTATAATATGCATAACCTCTCTAGTATATGCCTTTCTGGAATTTTTGGACAATCCAGCAGCAGTTGGACCTCCAAAGATCGTGTTTATCACAGGCCCTCGAGGTCGCGGCCCTCCAAAAATTGCATTTATAACCGGCCCTCTAGGTTGGGGATTCCGCCCCTGATCGTCTTGGTCCCTCCTACGATCTTCAAAGTTCTTCCTTCCATTATTATTCTTGTCCCCTCCTTCTCCAGTATACTTGTTTAATCTTCCTTTTCGAATCAAAAACTCAATTTCGTCTTTCAATTGCCTACACTCATCGGTGTCATGGCCAACATCTTTGTGAAATCTGCAATACTTGCTCTTATCTAGTTTGGCGGGATCAGCCTTCAAGGGCTTAGGCCAGCGAATATCTCTATCTTTCTCAATCTCCATCAAAATCTGGCTTCTAGGAGCATTCAGCTTAGCATATTCAGTGAACTTTTGCCCAGGTCCTCCCTTCTTGGGGGTTGAATCAGAATTTTGTTCGGTTCTAGGATACTTGTCCTTTGCAATATATTTTAAATCAGTTTTCCTCTTCTTGTTTCCAGTGGGCTCATTACTTACTACGGTCTTCCTCATACTTTCTTCAACCTTGATATACTTCCCTGCCCTCTCTTGGAGCTGCAACATGGTTTCAGGGGGACGTTTGGCCAAGGACATCTTGAAAAACTCATCCCTAGTTCCTTGTTGCAGTGTTATCGTGGCTACCTTATCATCAAGGTCCGGGACTTTTAAAGCCTCCTTTGTGAAATGATTCAGGTAATCTCTCAAGGATTCCTTAGCTCCCTGCACAATACTCATAAGAGATGCTGAACTTTTCTCATGGACTCTCCCACTGATGAACTGCTTAATAAAAGCCTGACTTAACTCTCTGAACGATCCAATAGAGTTTGGGGGCAAGCGACTGTACCATCTTTGAGCCATACCCGACAGGGTTTGAGGGAAGGCCCGACACTTTATAGCATCATTCACGGGTTGCAGCAGCAGTGCATTAGAGAATGTCCTAACATGATTAGCGGGGTCTCCCGTGCCATCATAGGCTTTGATAGTTGGCATCTTGAATTTCCTTGAGATATGGGCATTCATTATCTCTTCTGTGAAAGGTGGAGTTGGATCATCAGGATCTCCAAGGGGAAGGAGATTGCTTGGATCAGTTCTTGGGGCGACAGCCCTTCTTCGTACCGAACCATCCAGGTCTATGACAGGAGGAGGATTCCTCCCCCTAGGAGGTATCTGGGGTCTGATGGCCTGGTGAGCTTCCAAGTCACGTCTCAGCCTTTGGATCTCAGCCTCATGAGCCCTGATCCTTTCCTGCACTTCCCGGGGATTCGCCCCTTGGGTACTTCGAGGGCGTTGCCTTCCATCGGCTCTTTGCCAGGACGTCTCCTTCTTGGGGCCACTTCATCGTCCGAAGATTCGGAGTCTCTCTCAGTGTAAGGACCAGAAAATTCCCGATCCTCGGGGATAAGAGCCAAACCTCGTATATAGGGGGCGATTGCCCTCGTGCTTCACTCCGCCCAGCATATCCACTTCCTCCAACCTCGGGGTAAAGGGGCATCCCATAAGAGGGGTTAGTAGTAACAACAGTTGAATATTCATACCCGACGGGTCGAGAATTCACAGGTACATGTACTTGTTGAACTTGAGGATTCGTACCTTGAATAGTCGGGGGAGTCGTCCCTTGTGGCTAAGGTTGAGTTGCCCCTATCCGGGCTTCCCCTTGAGTAGATGCATAAGTTGAATGGGGAGGAATCTCCACGATTGACGAAATCACCTGGGTTGTCCCTGATGGTGTTCCTTCCTCCAGAGCTCTAATTGTTCTCCGTGTTCTCGCCATGGTTGTTGTTGTGCTTTCCCACAGATGGCGCCAAATGTTATGGATAAAAAACTAATATATAATTGCTGTATTTATTACTAAGGTACGTGAGCTCAAGGCCTTTAATGGCTGCTCTCATGTTTCGTAGCTTAACTCTGCCTTTACGAGATGCCTACGTATCTCTGTGAATTAGAGAATCAAGCCAAAAAACGTAGTTCTGATTTGTGGGGTGAGACCCCTTATATAGATGTGGGAGTCCTTTGAATTGGACTTGGTATAGGAGACTTGGTGAGCAAGTCTCATAGTTAGAATGGACTTCGGAGTCCTAGAAAGTAGGAAACTGATTCCTTATCCTTTTAGGTCCCCTTAGGGCTAATCTGCAAGGATTTATATCCTTATCCGGACTCTTCTCAATAGATGATTTCTCCTTTATTAATTAGTTACGAAATTAATTAATATACAGGGTTTTTGGGCCTTCTTTGTTCCATCTGGCCTGATCTGGTCCATCAGACCTGATCAACATGTTAACCTTTCTGGTCTGAATGTCATACATCTTCTTATTGGGCTTTGCAACCCAAACTGTAATATTTAATTATGCAATCAGGATTTATTCATCCCTATCAGGAATATTATTTAAATAATAATATTCAGATATTTTCTAATATATTGAGACTGATTTATTTTATTAAATTATCATTACTCTAAACATTCTTTAAAATGTTTTTGAGTCTTCAAAATGATTTCAAAAGTTAGTGCGATCCCAAAACTCGTTTTCAAAGTTTAAGACCTTCCTTTTCAAGGGGACTTGAATACTCGCTCAAAAATCTAAGGGATCCGGCTCTGTGGTGTATTTTATATTCGCAACGAGGTTGCTATTTTGAGAAAACAATTTGATTACTTGCCCAATGTTCGGGAAGTAAGTCCATCTAATTGAGTGGGCATAAGCGACATGCCGGGGTATGATCTATGAAGGTGTAAGAGGCTGGGTGGCAGTCCATCCACGCATGAGTGGCCGGGTAGCGGTCTAGCACGAGGTCATAATGTGGCTAGGGTGATGACCGGCGAGGAATTCATCCATCTACAGTAGAAAAGGTTACTTATGGGTATCTTTGCCTGATCAGCAAGATATCAGGTTTATGCCAAATTCTCTTCGTTCCAAATTCATTGGATGTTACAACTCTGTTTATACTTTTCATGACAGAGGTTTTCAGGGAATGTGTGATATATATATATATAGGTATATATATATCGGGATTTAATGAAGTATCTCATAACTTCATTTCATTCATATAATATTTCAAAGATTGAATTTATTCAAGTCTTATGTTGAAGTCCCATCTATGTGATGAACCTTTGAAAACTTATTATACTTTGAACAGTAATAGTTCAAGTAGTTTTCTAAAATGATATAAGTATAGTGAAGTAATTGGTAACTTCATCTCCCTTTAAGCTTATATCCAGTAAGTAATTATCTTACACTTGATAAGAATTTCTAGTAAGGTATCCATTTAGATACTTGTATTATTGATTACACTATATATTATCTTACGAGCTGTAATGCTCACTCTTGCTTCATTTATTCATCACACAACAACATTTAGGAAAGATGGACATACTTAAGCAGACCCAGCGCAAGAGCATGGGAAGCGTCCTACGTCTTCTCGTTGATATCATAGCTGCTATAGCTGCAGAGGTTGATCTATCTGTAGATCAGGCATTCTACTTTTGGGAATCAATTATGTATTATTATAACTTGTGGCAGATAATGGCAATTAACTGTAAACTTATTAAGTAATCATTTTATGTTGTAATAACTTTTAATTTATGGATTCAAGGACTTGTACTTTTTTCAATTTCATCTCTGAGACTATAATGTGTTGTGGTGTGTGTTAGTGTGGGGTCACTATTAGGTCACACACACACTGTAGAGGGGGTGAATACAGTGTATAGTACAATTAAATCGAACTTTAATAACTTAAGTAACAGAAAATAAACTGTATTGAAATAATAAACTCTGTTACAGTATGGAACTGTTACCTTTCAGTGATGAACAAATATCATGAGAGCTGCTAGGGTTATAATGAATAATCTTCTCAAATATGATAACACTTATAGTGTAAACCCTATGTCTGTGTTTATATACTACACAGTTACAAGATAATCGCTAATTGATATGGAATATAATTCTGCTTCCTAAAATATATCAATCAGATATCTTTTCTTCCAAGTATTCTATTCTTCATAGAATTCCTTTTTCATGCATATCTCTTCTTATGTTTGTCTCAACCTTCTTTCCTTTAATCAGCTGCTGTCCTTATCTGAACGTCCTTTAGTACTTAAGTTCTGATATCCATCTTCTGATGATTATCTCCTAATAATATAGGTACTGATATCCTTAAGTCCTGACTTCCAGTAAGTACTGATTTATCCTGTTTAAGTAAGATCTAAAAACTAAACATAAATCATATTAGCCATGACATTATCAAATATATCTTACAATCTCCCCCAACTTGTAAATTAGCATAATATACAAGTTTAACAAATATTTGATGATGTCAAAAATATTAAGTAAAAATGCATGAGAATTAGACTAGATAAGTACAACTTAGAGTCCTTAAAGCTTTACCAGTCTTTAACTTCCGATAACAACTTCAGTCTGTATTCATATCAGAATTTAAGCAGTTGTAGATCTTGACTTGGCTTCATCTTCTGATCTCTCTGATGTCTGGAGTTGTTCTGAGATAGTTCTTCAACAAACATCTCTCAGCATATCTAAGTTCATCCATCATCCTCCTTTTAGCATCTTTAAGTTCTGCAGTATCTTCACCAATGTGAAAGATTGTAGCCCTGAGATCATTAATTCTAGCTTTTCTTATATCCTGACCCAGTCTAATCAAATATGCCTTATTAGACTCAAGATTGAATTCCACAACCCTGTAACCCAGAAAGGTAGTTATAATCTTGGCAGTGTTGGGCTTCATTTCAACTATATCACCCTTGTGATCTCTGTACTTTGGAAGATATGTGTTGTCAGACTTAACATAATAAAGCCTTTTCTGTCTCTGAATCTGATTCTTCAAATAGTTTGCAGCACTTTTTGTTATTTTGTCATTCACTTGAAGTAAGAATAATACATGCTTCAGTTCTTCAAAATACTTCAATGAAATGACATTTCCCTTATATGATAAACCCTACCATCTGTCATGAAGTACAACAAGATGTGTTCTTTCAAGTAGGTATGGTAAACCATTTGTACAGATTCCAGTTGATTCAATCTCTCAGGAGTTGCTCCAATACCTGGTTCACTCAAGGAAGTTGGATCATTGGTAGTGTTCTGTATTCTTTTTTCATCAGCACTTCCCAATCCAGTTTTATCTCTTGCTTCCTTTCCAGTAACCACTCTTGCTTCAAAACCACTTGCAGCAGTCTTCAAAGGTTGAGTCTGTTTTGCTTTAGTGAATCCTGGTAGGAGTGTCTTTGATTTATCTTCTGATATCAAGTTAACTTGAGCTATGTCAGAGGTTACTTGCTTCTTAGAAATATCAGAACTTACTATCTCTTGACTCTGAACAACTTGAGCCATGTCAGAGGTTGTCTTAAAAACTTTTCTTGAAGTCAGAGCAAGATCATCATCTTCATCAGTAATTTCTTCATTCACAGGAGGCACATAAACCTTGATAGGTTCACCAACTTTTTCTTTACCCTTAGACCTTGGATCTATCTGTAGTTGTGATTTAGCCATGGTTGCTTCAGGATTTGTCCTTTCTTTTATCACAATGCCTTTGAGTTTTGGAAGTGTCTTTTTACCAGAAGCTTCATATTTAGACTTGACCTTTTCTGATTTAAGTCTGGCTTCTTCTTCCATTAAACTCTCCAAGTCCATTCCTGGATTTTCTTGAAGAAATAACTGTCTTGACATTTCTTCATCAAGATCTAAAAGTTCGTTAGAACTTATCCTTTTACCAGTAGCAGAAGTGATTCTTTTTCCAGTATCAGAACTTGTCCTGTGACTTGTGATTTCAGCTTTTCTTGATGAGAAACCTCTACCTTGACTATGACCTCTACCCATTCCAGGGTTTCCATGGTCATCTTTTTCATCATCCTTCCCCTTCAGTGTCTTATCAGTTTTGCATTTGGACTTAATTACTCTCTCCCCCTTTTTGGCATCAGCAGGTAATAGAAGAGAGACAAGCAATTCCACTGAGGCTTGGATTTCATTAAGTTGAGATTGCTGAGAAGCTTGATTTTTCAGAATATCATCAATCTGAGCTTGTTGTTTCTCTTGAGTCTTCTTAATATAAGCAACTCTGTCAAAGGTAGGTTGGAAGAATTTTTTCTTGTCAATCTTCTGAACTTGTTCTTGCTTCATTAATTCTTCCTAAATCTTATGTAACTCTGCATGAGTAGTTGAATGGAGATCTTGTAGATGTTTAGTACTCAATGCAGTGACTCTAAGCTGTGTTTTGAAATCATCAGTAATTAACATCTCATCAGCTTTAGTCAAGTGCTCAGCAAGATGCTGTGCAGATGGAGCACAGGTAACTGAGTTCCATTCCTTAGTCCACTCCTGTCTTGCAGGAGTATCACTCCAAGGCACTGGTGCTTCTCTGGTAACAAACTTCTTAACGAGTTCAGATTTGAGAATAGTTTGTTGAGGTGCATGTCCTGAAGGACCTGCTTCATTAGCATCTGCATTTGGAGCAGCATCACCAGTATCTCCACCATTTGCAGCATCAGAACGTACAGAATCAGTATCTTCTGATAAAACAACAGTATGAGAAGTAATTGAGGCTTCAGCATCATCCTCTAAGTGCTGATCTGGATCCAAGTTCTGATCAACAGCCATATCCTGATGCTCACATTTATTCTGATCATCATCATCTAGATGCAGAGAAGGTATAGTAGATAATTCTGGAGTTTGAGCAGCATCAGTAACAGGTGTTGTTGATGGATTAGTTGCTGTTGGAGCTTCTAAGTAAAGTACCTCAGGCACAACCAGGTTCTGAATATCAATTTTAGCACTTGTGCCTTGATCAACAGGAGATACAATCTTGTGAACAGGAGACACAGATGGTGTGTTAGCCATTTCAGTAGCTGCTTCATTAGTTGGAGTTAATGGAGAAGCAGGGGCTTGAGCAGATTCCTTTTCATGTGAGATCAGAGATTCCTGATCTCCTTCCTTAGGTGCTGCTTCCTCATTATCTGAAACTGGCCTTTTTGCTCTCTATTTCTTGTATCTCTTTGAAGATGGGGATTCCTTGGGAGGTTCAACAGAAGTCATTCTTCTAAGCCTTTTGAGAAGCTTAAATCCCCTAATTCCAGAATCCTTCTGAGAAGGAACTTTCTCAGCTTCTTTGACAACAGGTTCTGATGTAGAAACCTGTTCCTCACTATCAGACTCATCTCTCAAAACAATCCTCCTTCTCTTCTGAGATGTTTGAGGAACAGTCTTTGTCCTCTTGGGCTTGGAAGATGAAGGCTTCACAGTAGGTCCTGAGGATAAAGTTTGGGCTGTCTGTTAAGTTGAGAGATATGATTTGAGATATGTTCTGAGGTTAGGTTGAGTAGTATGAGTGGTATGTTCTGATGGTTGCTGTGGTGTTTGGGAGGTGGTGGTTGGTTGGATATCAGAATAAACAGATCTATAGGCATTTACCAAGATCTGTTTTACAGACTGAGGAATCTGTAAAGGTCTAACCACCTTTTTCTTAGTGTCAGCATTTACCAGGTCATTAAAGGCTCATTTTGCAATTTTGAAAGGTTGAGTTAAGGTACTGGCGGGTTGGGGTTCATCAGCAAAATAGAAACTATATATAAGCTGACAGAATCTAGCAAAGTAAACTACATTCCTATCCTCTGTCATTCTATCCCCAATAAAACCTATCACAACATTTGCAAAATCGAAATGAGTTTGGTTAATGATAGCATACCCGATGTGCTGACTCATTATAGGGATGACATCAAAGTTGGAACACTTATTCCCAAAAGCTTTAGTGATGCAGTCGAAGAAGAAGCTCCATTCCTTTCTGATATGAGCCCGTTTCAACTGCCCAAGCTTAGCCAAACTCTGCTCATACCCCAAACTGGCCATTAACTCTTGAAGAGCTGATTCCTCCGGGGTTGAAAAAGTACATCCTTCTAGTAAATGTAGGGCCTTGCAAATTGTACCAGGAGTTACCACATGTGTAGAATCATCCACATCGAAAACAATACTGGGAGTACCATGTGTACCACCATTATCAAAGTGCCCAGTCCGCCAAAACGTCAGAACTTGTTGGCTTGAAAAGGTTGAAGGTTGGGTCAATGCATACCCAATTTCACTGTGTGCAAGAAGATCTTGCACAAAATGCAACTCAGACGGAGCTTCAACATGATCAAGAATTGCAGCATAGTTATTTGGAACAAATTTGGCCCCATCAATGATCAAATCCTTAGGTGCCATGAGAATAATTGAGATTTAAGAGCGCCTGTTAGGTGTTTGATAAAATGTCTGTATGAAAAACCAACGCCAGGAGATGAAAGAGAGTAAAAGCAAATAGAGAGATAAAGTGTAAAAGTGAATAAAAGATTAGAAAATCCTCTCTCTGTCTTACTTATACTTTGAAAAATATAACCGTTGGACACCTGTCAGACATGCAGTAATAATGAATAGTTAATGGGCACGGGAAAACAGTAATCATGACTTACCCATTTGCAGTTTTTCAAGGAAAAACCGTTCCACTTACCCAGTAATTCCATTAATCGAGGTAAATCAGTTTTAATTCAAAATTTAAACTGTTCCTACTTATTCAATTATTTTTCATTGCAACACCAATATTCTGAAAAAAAATTCGAGTGAGAATGACCAAAATAAATCAAGTAAACAAGTACTGATATTGTAAGATCAGAACTTAATTTAAATCAAAATAGATATGGTCATCAGAATATGAATATTTATCAGGATTTATCAATGCATTACAAAACATCTCAGAGACAAGAACTTGCAAAAAAAAAGATTTCATTAATATATTAAGAGAATACATTCATGAAATTTAAATTACATTAGAACTTTACAAGATTGTCCTAAGCTGCTAAACCTAACATCAACAACCTTTATCCTAGCTCAAGAAGCAGGGCAAGGCTGACGATGAAGAAAAACAGGAAGAATAAAATAAATTATTTCTTCTTCCTACTCTCGACAAACAGAATAGCGAGTCTGATGATTCGCTCTTGCTGGCGGAGAGCTTCCAGCCTTTTCTCCTCCAATCGCTCCAGATGGCGATGGTAGTCCATATAGAAGAACAGGAGGTGGGTGAGTACCTCCTGGGGAACTGAGTCCCATATCTCATCAGGAATGGCAGTGACGTGCCATTCCTGCTGCCAGGCTTCACAGCTCAGCTTCATGTTGAAAGTTTCATAGTTCAAAAACATATTGTAGTTGACCATGATTGTGTTTGAATGAAGAAAATGAAGGTGAGTTTGTGAGAAAAGAGTTGATGTATAGGCTGATGTGAAGTGGTTGTTTATTTAGGCAAGAGAATGCTAGGAGATGCAAGGAATTTTAATGCTAACAGGTAGAATTAATTGTACCTTGTCTCCCTAGACTTGGAAAAAGAAAAACAGTCATTGGAAAGGTAAAACAGGGTTTAATGCGCACAAGAAACCAGTAAAAATTACTGTGCATTACGTGTACCACTATCCCTAATGATATTGACTGTTAATATTCTACCTAAACATATTCTGATTTAAAATGAGACTGTTTTTAGATTTTATCCACAAATAAGTCAAGTAAATGATCAGAGTTTAATATCAGAACTTAGACTTATATCAGAACTTAACAGTCATCAGAACATAATTTTTTAACTCGAAAAATGAATGCCTATCTTTGTAATTCCTCACACAAATTCTGATATAGATTCTACATAACTTAATCATCAGAGCGTTCAATCAGAACTTGTCCTCAGAATATATGCAATTTGATACATAAAATGTTCATCTAAAATAACATAGACCACCACAGTAATTTTCATCATTTATATGGAGTGTTTAGTGTGTGCATTAAGCTAAATATCAGACAAAGAGTAAAGTCTGATTCACTTCAGTACATCTTAGAAATAAGGCATAACTAAAACTTTACTAAAAACCTGTCATTATTCTGAGACCCACTTTTGAATGAGTGCATGCTTGAGTCCACCTCAACTGTTTTTATGCTAATTTTGTGCATCTTTTTAAATTCCATTTGACAGTGGCTTCTCAGTGTAAGTGAGCCACGACTGCTTATCAGAATTTATGCTATTATCAGAGTATTTCTCCAGTAATCATAGAGTGTGAAAAGTCACCAAGAAAATATTTTGCTTTTCTGATGCATATTTACTTAATACCAGCAATGCACTTGGGTCGTCCCTTCCACGTTTTTACTCTAGATCTCAAAGGAGTACCTGATTTTAATCCTTGATTCTTTGCCTTTTTCTTTTGATAAGTGAGGTTTATCAACACTTAGTACATTCAACAGATTTACTAGCATCAGAACTTAACAGATGAGAAGCATTATTATAGTTTGTGACTTAGTAATAAGATAGACAAAGTAAACTCAACTAAGCTCAATATTAGAATTTGCTTGTGTTAATAGATTTCCACAGAAATAATTACTTCTAACATGGGATCTTTAGTATATTGAAGATTACTAGGTCAGCATCTAGCACATGTATCCTCATAGGATTGAATAGTTACACAAACAGACATATCATTATCAGAGTTTAGAGAGTCACATCAGAAAATAGTCATTACTTAAGCAATTTTCATTTAAGCACAGAATACACAAGGAGAGTAATTTCTGTTAATACTGATCATAAAGTCTGATGCATCAGAACAAAACTAAGCAGATTTAGAGAAAGAACCTGAAACCATGCCAAGTTCATTTACTAATCTTGTAAAAGTAGCTTCACACAGTGATTTTATGAAGATATCTGCTAGTTGTTGATCTGTCGGAACAAAGTGCAATTCCACTGTACCTTCATCCACATATTCCCTTATAAAGTGGTACCTGATGCTGATGTGCTTGGTCATTGAGTGTTGAACTGGATTACCTGTCATAGCAATAGCACTTTGATTATCACAGTAAATTGGGATTTTGAAATATGTTAACCCATAATCCAGTAACTGATTCTTCATCCAAAGAATCTGTGCACAACAGCTTCCTGCAGCAATGTACTCTGCTTCTGCAGTTGATGTGGAAATTGACTTTTGTTTCTTGCTAAACCAAGAAACCAATCTGCCTCCAAGAAATTGGCAACTTCCACTTGTGCTTTTCCTGTCAATTCTGCAACCTGCAAAATCTGCATCTGAGTAACCTATTAGTTTAAAATCTGATTCTCTGGGATACCACAATCCCAGATCAGCTGTTCCTTTAAGATACTTGAATATTTTTTACACAGCTGTTAAGTGAGGTTCTCTTGGATCTGCTTGAAATCTTACACAAAGACAGGTAGCATACATGATATCAGGTCTACTAGCAGTTAGATAGAGTAGAGAGCCAATCATACCTCTGTAATCAGTAATATCTACTGATTTACCAGTATCCTTGTCCAGTTTTGTTGCAGTGGCCATGAGAGTGGATGCACTTGAACAATCTTGCATTCCAAATTTCTTCAGCAAGTTTCTGGTGTACTTAGTTTAACAAATAAAAGTGCCTTCTTCATTCTGCTTGACTTGAAGGCCTAGAAAATAGCTAAGTTCCCCCATCATACTCATCTGATACCTTGACTGCATCAGTTTGGCAAACTTCTTGCAAAGTCTGTCATTTGTAGAGCCAAAAATGATATCATCAACATATATCTGGACCAGAAGTAAGTCCTTTCCATGGTTGAGGTAGAACATTGTTTTGTCTATAGTTCCTCTGTTAAATCCACTTTCCAGAAGAAACTGAGCTAAAGTCTCATACCATGCTCTAGGAGCTTGCTTAAGTCCATAAAGTGCTTTATCAAGCCTGTAGACATAATCTGGATATTTGGAATCTACAAAGCCTGGAGGTTGTTCAACATATACTTCTTCCTCCAATTCTCCATTGAGAAAAAGCACTTTTCACATCCATTTGAAAGACAGTAAACTTTTTGTGAGCAGCATAAGCCAAAAATATTCTTATGGCTTCTAATCTAGCAACTGGTGCAAATGTTTCATCATAATCAATTCCCTCCTGTTGAGAATATTCTTTTGCAACCAGCCTTGCCTTATTCCTTGTAATTATGCCATCACTATCAGTTTTGTTTCTGAATACCCATTTTGTACCAATAACAGATCTGTTCTTTGGTCTTGGTACTAGGGTCCAGACTTTGTTTCTTTCAAATTCATTTAACTCTTCCTACATTGCTTGTACCCAATCGACATCTTGAAGAGCTTCTTCCACTTTCTTTGGCTCAGTCTGGGAAGAAAAGAATTGTAAAGACATTCATTTGAAGTACCTGTTCTAGTTCTGACACCTGCATCAGGATTTCCAATTATCAAATTAGGTGTATGTGATTTAGTCCACTTCCTTACAGATGGAAGGTTTTTTCTAGAACTGGATGCTCCCCCATGTTCCATGTTGTCTTCATTTTCATTTTCTGATCCTCCCCCTGAAACTATGCTCTCTGAGTTGGATTCTTCAGAATTTAGATTTTCAAACCTATCAGAACTTGGCTTATCAGAACTTGACGAATCAGAACTTGAAGAGCCAGATGTATGTTCTGATGCTTCTTGAGATGTGGTAAGATCTTGAGTATGCTCCCCCTGCATAGGTGCATCTTCCTTTGGCATAGTCACCATAGTTTTAATAACATCAGAGTTTAATCCATCAGAGTTTGCAGTATCAGGACTTAGATTGTCAGGATTATCAGTATCAGAATTTGAGTCTTCATTTTCAAATCTCAGCTGATCATGATCAATAAAATCTTCAAGTCCAGTAATCTTCTTGTCATCAAAAGAGACATTGATAGATTCCATGACCACTCTTGTTCTCAAGTTATAGACTCTAAAGGCTTTTGTGGAAAGTGGATATCCAACAAAAATTCCTTCATCAGCTTTTAAATCAAATTTAGATAGCTGTTCAGGATGAGTCTTAAGAACAAAACACTTGCATCCAAATACATGAAAATACTTCAGATTTGGCTTCTTTTTCTTCACCATCTCATATGGTGTCTTTCCTTGCTTGTTAATAAGTGTTGCAGTCTGCACAGCTTCAGCCCAGAAATAGGTTGGAAGCTTTGCTTCATCAAGCATTGTACGTGCAGCTTCAATGAGAGTTCTATTCTTCCTTTCAACAACTCCATTTTGCTGTGGAGTTCCAGGAGCAGAAAATTCCTGCTTGATTCCATGGTTTTTGCAGAACTCTTCCATTATCAAATTCTTGAACTCAGTACCATTATCACTTCTTATTATCTTTACTAAGTCTTTGACCAATTTATCCAGTTGCCTGACATGATCAATCAAGATAGATGTAGTTTCACTTTTTGTGTGCAAGAAATACACCCATGTGTATCTGGTGAACTCATCCACTATGACCAAAGCATATTTCTTCTTTGCAATAGACATGACAATTACTGGACCAAATAGATCAACATATATTAGGTGATAAAGCTCAAGAATTGATGATTCAGTCTTGCTCTTGAATGAAGATTTCCTTTGTTTGGCCTTCTGACAAGAATCACAAAGTCCATCAGGAGCAAATACTGACTTTGGCCGTCCTCTCACAAGATCTTTCTTGACTAGTTCATTTATATTTTTGAAATTTAAATGAGAGAGTTTCTTGTGCCAATTCCAGCTTTCTTCAATTGATGCTCTACTCATCAGACAGATTGCAGAACCATCAGTACTTGTTGAAAGCTTAGCTTCATAAATGTTACCACACCTGAATCCTTTCAGAACAACTTTTCCTGTAGATTTACTTACAACTTCACAGTGTTCTTCAAAGAAATCAACATGATAACCTCTGTCACATATTTGACTTATACTTAGCAGATTGTGTTTAAGTCCTGAGACCAGAGCTACTTCCTTAATGATGACATTCCCAAGATTGATATTGCCATATCCCAATGTTTTTCCAATGTTGCCATCTCCATAAGAAACACTTGGGCCAGCTTTCTCCATAAAATCTGATAGCAGGGCTTTATTTACAGTCATATATCCTGAACATCCACTGTCCAGAACTAGGATGTTTTTCCTGTTGCCCTGCAATCACAAAGACCACTAATGATTAGTTTTAAGGACCCAGACTTGCTTGGATCCTTTGGCCTTATTAAGTTTGTTAACATTTGCAGCGGATTTAGCATCAGAGTTTATGTTAACATTTTTCTTATCAGAATTTACACTATCAGACTTTGAATCAGAACTTACACTAGAAGGAACTATGGAAACTTTCCTTAAAGAAGGTTTTATTTGATAATAATCATAGTACAAACTATGATATTCCTTACAAGTATAAATGGAATGCCATAAACTACCATAATGAAAACAAGGATTTTGTGGCTTATATCTAACAGACTGACTCTTAACTCCTGACTTTGAAGGTAAGGAGTTTATGTTCTTATTCTTCCTGCAAAAAGAAGCCAGATGGTTAGAACTTCCACAGTTATGACACGTTTCCTAGGAGCTTCAGGAACAGGCTTATAATCATTACTTTTATTCACACCTTCCTTTCCATTCCTATTTTTCCTAGGTGATTTTACCTTGTTTGCATTCTTAACATCTTTCAGCTTATGTTTAAGCTGCTTCTTAGTCATTAAGCCTATGTTTACTTCAGCTGTCTTTTCCTGTTTTAGTTTGTCAGAAGTTAATTCCTTTCTAACTTCTGATTTCTCATTATCAGACTTTACAGCTACAAACTTGACAGGTTTTAACTTTGGCTTTTGTTTAACAACTACAGGCTTAATACCTTCAGTTCCTTTATCATTCTTATCCTCTCCATAACCTAAGCCCTCTTTCCAGTTTTCACTACTTAACAAATTCTGAGTTGTTCTGCCAGAGTTAGTCCAAGTCCTGATAACCTCTCTTTCCTTTTCTAACTTAGTTTTTAGAGATTCATTCATTTTTAGCACTTCATCCCTAACATAAAAAGCATCATCTCTATCTTTCTGAGTTTGATGGAACATAACTAACTCCTTTTCTAAGAAATCATTTCTTTTCTTAAAAGCAAGATTTTCAGAAGTTAATCTTTCACATGTTAAAGTTTGATCTCTATAACTAACAAATATGGTTTTAAGATATCTTCTCAACTCATTTATATCATCAGTATGAAAGGCATAAGTAGTTTGAGGTACCTTTGATTCAGCAGCTTCAGGACCGCTTTCAGCACTTGCCTTATCAGCATTTGCCATCAAGGCATAATTCTCCCCACTTTCAGAATCTAAGATGTCTATCCAGCTTTTCTTCTTTGTGACAAGAGCCTTGCCTTTGTCACTCTTCACTTTCTTGCAATCAGGAGATATATGGCCTTTCTCACCACAGTTGTAGCATTTGATATTTGTATAATCTCCTCTGTCAGACTTTCCTCCTCTGCTCTCAGATCTTCTGAAATTCTTCTTATCAGAACTTGTGCCTTTCCTGGAAAACTTCTTTCCCTTCATGAACTTCCTGTATGCAATCTTTGTGATCCCTTTCACCATAAGAGCACACAGCTTTATCATCTCCTCATCAGCATCCGTCTCAGGCAAGCTTTCAGATTCTGAGTCATCATCACTTTCAAAATTTGATGACTCAGTATCAGACTTTATGAAGAGAGCTTTACCCTTGTCTTTCCTTGAGGTAGCTGCCTTGGGGGATTCTTCTTCAGCCTTAAGAGCAACTGTCCTTGACTTTCCACCTTTCCTCTTGCTTCTTTGTTCCATCTCAAGTTCATGAGTCTTGAGCATTCCATAAATTTCATCAAGAGTTGTTTCATCAAGATTGTAGTTGTCTCTTATTATTGTCGCCTTCAAATCCCAGCATTCAGGAAGAGCTAACAGGAATTTAAGGTTTGAATCTTCAAGATCATACTCCTTATTAACCAGTGACAGATCATTCAAGAGTTTGACAAATCTATCATACAACTCAGTCAATGACTCATTAGCCTTTGAGTCAAAGTGTTCATACTCTTGAGTGAGTATTGTCTTCCTATTCTCCTTAATTGTATCAGTTCCCTGACACCTTGTTTCCAGAGCATCCCATATCTCCTTTGCAGTCTTGCAGTTTATTACCCTGTTTGACATTACATTATCAATTGCACTATGCAGTAAGTGTCGTACCTTAGCATCCTTAGCAATTGATGCGATATATTCAGCAGTGTAATCACTCTTATCCATTGGTACAGTTTTTGCTGCTTCACCTGCAACTGCAACAGCGAGCTTGGTTGGTTTGTGAGGTCCTTCCTTGATTCTATCAAGATATTCTGGATCTGTAGCTTCCAGAAACATGGTCATCCTCACCTTTCATATGGCATATTCAAATGGTCTCAATATGGGAACTCTGATGGTCTCATACCGACTTTGAATTTGTGTCTTTGGAGGTTCTTCAGTTTTGGTGGGCTTAGTTGGAGTTTCTGTATCAGACATGATTGTGTTTGGATCTTAAACTGTTTGTGTGTTAACAGACAGGCTTTGATACCACTTGTTAGGTCACACACACACACACACACTGTAGAGGGGGTGAATACAGTGTATAGTATAATCAAATCGAACTTTAATAACTTAAGTAACAGAAAACAAACTTTATTGAAACAATAAACTCTGTTACAGTATGGAACTGTTACCTCTCAGTGATGAACAAATATCACAAGAGCTGCTAGGGTTACAATGAATAATCTTCTCGAATATGATAACACTTATAGTGTAAACCCTATGTCTGTGTTTATAGACTACACAGTTACAAGAAAATCGCTAATTGATATGGAATATAATTCTGCTTCCTAAAATATATCAATCAGATATCTTTTCTTCTAAGTATTCTATTCTTCATAGAATTCCTTCTTCATGCATATCTCTTCTTATGTTTGTCTCGATCTTTTTTCCTTTAATCAGCTGCTGTCCTTATCTGAACTTCCTTCAGTACTTAAGTTCTGATATCCATCTTCTGATGATTATCTCCTGATAATATAAGTACTGATATCCTTAAGTCCTGACTTCCAGTAAGTACTGATTTATCCTGTTTAAGTAAGATCTGAAAACTAAACATAAATCATATTAGGCATGACATTATCAAATATATTTCAATTTCATCTCTGAGACTATAATGTGTTGTGGTGTGTGTTAGTGTGGTGTCACAACATGAGGTTATTTATTTTTAATTAAGTTAAGTGATATTTATGGAAAGAAAGACCGTGACGACCCGGATCCCCGACCCCGGATCTGGGGGTGTTACAGAAATTGTATCAGAGCTAAGCGTTATAAACCTCAGAGATGATGCGACGATATAATAATAAACTCACAAAGATAATAAGAACTCTTGCCAAGTTCATGGTCGGACTACTTAAAGTAGCGCTGACAGTTAAAACCCTTACGTGAACCCTTATAAGTATCATGATATTAACTAAGCTCGTTTAATATGTAGACGCATGAGATAGAGGACCCAGAGATGTTCGAGCGTGAGCATGATAAGGCACTGCTAGATGCCGAGGATCAGGAGGAGCCTAAGGAGGATGAGATGGAGGAGGAGGACCCCTCAGAGGAGTCAGAGACAGAGGTTATTGCGATTTCAGATGAGGAGGATCCGGATGAGGTCCCAGTAGCTGAGGAGCATGCCGGTACTATCATGGAGTATACTGGTACCCCCTTACCTTCACTCCCCGTGGTCAGAGCTCCTACCCCTCCACCACTATCTTGGAGCCCCTATGATGACAGCTCTGAGACCCATACCCCCGAGCCCAGGAAGACCGGTGAGGTACCCCCAGCGGATCCGGATTCACCACCTCTCGACCCTGCCTATAGGCAGTCTTTGTTAGCTCACGGCTATATTCAAGATGTTCTGAGGACTCGAGTGGTTGTTGCTGAGGCCCGGCTGGATGAGGTCAGAAGAGAGTTAGATGCAGAGAGAGCTGGTAGGCGTGCACGAGCTCATGAGGCTAGAGCTACCATACCCCAATCTCTGAGGAGAGAGCTGACTGGGATAGAGCTTATGGCCCGTGCGAGACTCCGATCACTTCAGGGAGACATAAATGGTAGGATATCCAGGAGGCAGGCTGATTACATTTTCCGTCGTGCGATGGAGAGGTGTGGGAGTTAACACGCTCTGGTGATTGATTCAGGACCAGTGATGTGGTAGTCTAGTCGTCTAGTTAGTCGAGGCCATAGTAAGAGCTAGTTTTCCGGGATAGTTGACTTGTATATAGTATCCCTTTCTTTGACTAGACAGATAGACTCGTGTATTTCACTTTTGGGAAGATGACTGTAGCACTGTTGTACTTTTGATCAGATCGAACTATGTATTTCTCGCATTATGTATATATTTGTTTCCTTTCAGTTCAGTTCTTTAGTAACAAGATCACTATTTTTATCTTTATTATTACTGCACTTCTTGTGATTAGAACTGTCATAATATAATAAGATTGCGAGATACGTTCTCCCCATTATAGAAACTGTGCAAGGCACAATCTTATGGATGATTGTGACCTAACGTTGAATTTTCCAAAATTTATCAGTAACATGCCACCAAGAAGGATTGGAACTAGGGCGAACCCTGGATTTGAGGACCAGGGAAGCTATAACCAGGATGGTAGAAACCAAGGACACAGTGAAGAGGAAGATGAGGATTATGTTGAACAGGATGACTCCCAGTATGAAGAGGAGGAGGAAACATTTGATGTGGAAGGATTTGAGATTGAGGCTGAAGAAGGAGAAACTGAGGTTGAGCAACAAGTACCAAACCCAGGCATGGATCCCATGGGGCAGTTCATGCAACTACTAAGGCAGAACTTGGAACGTCAACCCAACCCACCCCCTCAAGGAAATAACAATGTTGTGGCAAACTCTTTCAGGGCTTTCAAGTCCCTTAAGCCCCCTGAGTTCCACGGATCAGTCGACCCAGTTGAGGCAAGGGCATGGCTAAAGGAAATGGAGAAATCCTTTGAGATTATGAGTACCGATGAGGCACAAAAGACTGTATTTTCTACCTACCTTCTGAAAGGAGAGGCCAACTACTGGTGGGAGGCCAAGAAAAATATGGAGACATATGCTATCATAACCTGGGAGAGGTCCAGTCAATTAATTTTGGGGAAATATTTCCCGAGGTTTACGGAGAACCAGATGGAGCTCAAGTTCTTAGAGCTAAAGCAGAATAACTTATCTGTAGCAGAGTACGAAGCAAAATTTACTGAGTTATCAAGGTTTGTGCTAGAGTGTGTGAACACCGAGGAAAAGAAAGCTAGGAGGTTTCAGCAGGGACTGAAACCATGGATTCAGAATAGGGTGGCAATTCTTGAGCTTACAGATTATGCCACTCTGGTGCAAAAGGCAACAATTGTAGAAGCCAGAAGTGAACATATGCAGAAGGAAAGAGAGAAGAAAGGAATAAAGAGGAAAAGTATGAGCATGGGCGGAGGTTCCGCGGGAGAGAGCTTCCCAACTAGATTTAATCGAGGAGCAGTGTCCCTACCGGAAAGGAGTATTGGGTTTAAGCGGCCCGTGAGTGTGAATGTGAGCCAGGGCGGCCAGAAGTAAAAAATGTCCTATTCCAACCAGTCTCGACCCCCATTTCCAGCCTGTAACACTTGTGGAAGGATGCATTCTGGGGAGTGTAAATGGAAGCTAGTAACCTGCTTTAAGTGTGGTCGAGAGGGTCACTATTCTAACAAGTGTACTTCACAACCCCCTAGTGTCAGCCCGACCACCATCTGTTATCAGTATGGAAGACCAGGCCACATGAGGAGGGAATGCCCAGGGAATAAACCAGCAGCCTCAGGAGCAAGCGGGGCTGCTTCTAATAAGCCGCCTACTGCGAGGACTTTCAACATGATAGTTCAAGATGGTATGAAAGACTCAGATGTGATAGCAGGTAGCCTTTCTCTAAATTCAGTCAGTGCAAATGTTTTATTTGATTCGGGAGCAACTAAATCTTTTATATCGAGGGACTTTGCGCTTAAATTAAGACTTAAGGCTGAACCCTTGTTAGAACCCTTACAAGTGGAAATAGCCAACCATGAATTTATCCCTGTTAACCAGATTCACCCCGCCTTTGAGTTAGGCATAGGGGAGCAATCTTTTAGTGTTGATCTAATTCCTTTTAAATTAGGGGAATTTGACATAATTTTGGGAATGGACTGGCTATCTAGCAATGATGCTCAGATAGACTGTAAGGGGAAGAAAGTTAAGTTGAATATCCCAGGGAAGAAAGGAGTCATATTTATAGGGAAGAGGTAGACACATAAATTTTTGACCATGGCCCAGGCTAATAAGATGCTACGAAAAGGAAATGAGGCCTTCCTAGCCTATGTGGTGGACACGTAGAAGGAGGTGCCCAACTTGCAAGACATTCCGGTAGTCAATGAATTTGAAGATGTATTCCCACAAGACCTTCTGGGACTACCACCTGATAGAGTGATTGAATTTGCTATTGAATTGGCCCCAGGGACGACACCGGTTTCAAAGGCACCATACCGGTTAGCCCCATTAAAAATGAAGGAATTGGCTACCCAATTACAGGAACTTTTGGATAAGGGTATGATAAGACCCAGTGTGTCTCAGTGGGGAGCACCAATATTATTTGTTAAGAAGAAAGATGGGAGCATGAGGTTGTGCATCGACTACCGAGAGTTGAACAAGCTAACCATAAAGAACAGGTACCCGTTACCCAGAATAGACGATCTGTTCGACCAGCTAAAGGATGCTGTTTACTTTTCCAAGATTGACCTGAGAACTGGATATCACCAACTAAAGATTAAACCCGAAGATATTCCAAAGACTGCGTTTCGTACCAGGTATGGGCACTATGAGTTCTTGGTAATGTCCTTTGGATTAACCAACGCCCCAGCGGCTTTCATGGATTTAATGAATAGAGTATTCAAGAAGTACCTGGACAAGTGTGTGATAGTTTTTATCGATGATATTTTAATCTACTCAAGGACCGAGGCAGAACATGTAGAGCATTTGAGGAAAGATCTAGGAATACTCAGAGAAGAACAGTTGTTTGCCAAATTCTCGAAGTGTGAATTCTGGCGGAATGAAGTACAGTTTTTAGGACATGTGATAAATAAGGAAGGAGTATTGGTCGACCCCTCCAAAATAGAGGCGGTCTCAAATTGGGAAAGGCCAACCACATCCACAGAGGTAAGGAGTTTCATAGGATTGGCCGTCTACTATCGTAGATTTGTACAGGATTTTGCGAAGATCACAACCCCTTTGACATGACTTACCCATAAGACAGAGAAGTTTGAATGGACAGAGAAATGCGAGAACAGTTTTCAAGAATTTAAGAGAAGGTTGGGGACGGCCCATGTGTTGGCGTTGCCAGACGGAAAAGGAGATTTTGTGATATATAGTGACGCGTCGCACAAAGGATTAAGGTGCGTGCTTATGCAGCACGATAAGGTGATCTCGTATGCGTCAAGACAACTGAAGGAATACGAGATTAGATATCCTACTCATGACCTTGAGCTCGCGATAATAGTTTTTGCCTTAAAGATTTGGAGGCACTACTTGTATGGAGAGAAGTGCAAGATTTTCACAGACCATAAGAGCCTCAAGTACATATTCATGCAGAAAGAGCTCAACATGCATCAGAGAAGATGGTTAGAGCTAATCAAGGACCATGATTGTGAGATTCTCTATCATCCAGGGAAAGCCAATGTGGTGGCTGACGCCCTTAGTAGGAAGGAAAGACTCAAAATGATAATGACTTCGGAGGAATTGATAAGGGATTTTGAGAAAATGGAAATAGAAGTAAAGGTAACCGAAGCTGGAACTGAAAAGCTATTTGAGATCTCGATGCAGCCAGAGTTATTGGAAAAGATTAGATTGTGCCAAAAAAAGGTAATGAATGAAGGCAGAGAATCAATAACTAGAGAAGAGATCTATACCGAGAGAGATGATAAGGGGATAGTGAGGTATTCCTACAGGATTTGGGTTCCGAATGTTCAAGAGCTTAAAAGCGAGATTTTGGATGAAAGCCATAGTTCAAGGTATTCCATTCACCCAGGGAGCACCAAGATGTAGAGGGATTTAAAGGAATATTATTGGTGGCCCAACATGAAGAGGGACGTAGCAGAATGGGTAAGCAAGTGTTTGACTTGCCAGAGAGTAAAAATGGAGCACCAGACACCCAGTGGACTTTTACGACCCCTGGAGATTCCCGAATGGAAATAGGAACATATAACAATGGATTTTGTTGTAGGCTTACCAAGGACGAAAACCAATCATGATGCCATATGGGTAATTATAGACCGACTGACAAAGTTAGCTCACTTTATTCCTATCAATGAGAGATATACAGTCGATAGATGGACATTTACCTTAAGGAAATAGTGACGCGACATGGAGTCCATGCGTCTATTGCCTCAGACCGAGACCCCAGATTCAACTCCAGATTTTGGAGGAGCTTTCAAGAATATGCGGGAACCAAATTGAACATGAGTACCGCTTACCATCCCCAAACGGACGGGAAAAGTGAAAGGACCATCCAGACACTAGAGGATATGTTAAGAGTCTGTGCAATAGAATTTAAAGGAAGTTGGGATGATCACTTGCCGTTGATCGAGTTTTCTTATAACAATAGCTTTCATGCTAGCATCGGAATTCCGCCTTACGAGGCCCTGTACGGAAGAAGGTGTCGATCTCCCTTATACTGGGATGAAGTAGGGGAACGAAAGATGCTCGGACCCGAAGTGGTCCAAAGGACCAAAGACATAGTGGATCTCATCAGAGGACGGCTTGTAGCAGCCCAAGACCAGCAGAAGAAGCATGCAGACCATGTGATAGCCTCAACCCTGGGGTCAGGGGCTGACGTCACCAAAAATATGATAAATTATAACAAAAATTGCTAAATAAACTTTATTATAATACACGACCCCAACCAGGAGCCGAAACAGGTTCAAGTATTATTTAGGTTACAACACACACACACTACTTATTCAAAACCAGACACTCTCACTTATTACAACAACTCATCAGACCTTAGGGCCTGATACAAACTACCTCGGAGGAGCCGGGACCGGAGGCTGACACTCTACGCTGACCTGGTCTTCTAGACATCTGCAATAAATAAATACAAAATAAGCTGCAAGGGTGAGCAATCCATTGCTCAACAATACCTCTATATGAATAACCAGTAACAGGTTGTATAAAACAATATAGGAACATATATCAATCTGATATACGAGAAATCTGTAAAACAGGTATAAACTGGATATCAAAACTAGCATGCTCTACAAAATAACATCATATGTAGTGTGCTGTGTAAAAATACCAGAGTTCAATTTTAGCATGCTATTTCTTTTCCAAAACCATTGTCCATTGCTGGACCAATAAATCACCGGTCCCGTTACGGGGACTATAAACTATTCCAACTTTATCAGATATATAAAAGAGGATGAATTCTAGGGACAGCTGATCAGTCTATCCCACCACAAATTTCATTCCGGAACTCAGAGACTAGCTAGGTCTCTGTCAAGCTGGACTAAGCGGCCTACCAGTGCGCGCATCCGACTTAGCCTCTTACGCAACCATGCTGGGCCGTTACCTAATAACGGACCTCTTACGCCAACTGACCATCCAATATCTGATTTATTTTTATCCAGTTTCTAAAACCATTTACACGTATCTCTTTTTAAAACATTACAGCACACATTCTAAAATCCCTTTTTAATTTTAATCATAAAATAGAGATAGGCATTTTCAGAAGTTAGTTTTTCCCCAAAACCTCAATTAACAAAACATATTAAATACGGGGAATACGTAACTTAAAACGTTTTGTTCCAGTATCTAGTTTAAATAAACAACTATTCATATATACTGAACTGTAAAAGATTAGTTCAGGGGTACTTGCCTTGCGACGCTTTACAAAACCCTAAGTAGCTGTCACGCTGACTTTAATCTTGGAAAACTCGCTCGGAATCTACAAATACAGAATACCCTAATCATTTACACCGACATGCTTGATATCCTCAAATTCTAACAACTCAATCCGATAACCCGACTCGTATTATTACTATACACTTAAACTCGTAATCACATAGTCACGTAGTCGAAAATATTATTAGGGGTAATACGTAGAATATAATTATGTACATTTTTGAATATATATTTTTAGGAAATTTTGACAGCATCTTATTTATTATACGACTACCCGTCGATTATAATCGACGTCCTCAATCACACAATCCATAATATTACTTACTCATTTATACAACTTACGTCCCAACACCAATCACAACTAATTATTTAAGTCCGAAAATATTTTACATAATCATTTTATTTATTTATAAAATTTAGGACTCAGAACATCGTCATCACCGTCCACCGTCCGCTTGTAACGAGTCATCGCGGTATGGCGGAAAAATTTATTGGTGCCCAAAAATATTCGGGTATCCAAATAAATTCCACCGATTATCCGAAAATATTTCCCACACGAGATATTCATTTCACGAATATTACTCAAAATTAATCTCCTGCGGAAATTAAAGTAAAGTTAATTTAAAATTCCAGAATTAACAATCTGCAAAAAGAAATCAACAGACAGGTACGGCGGCTACACGCGCCACCAGAACAAACAAGACGGCCGAAATACGGCCAAAACCAGGCGGCACAACAGAGGAACAAGAACCATAGGAATCAATTCACACACCAACAAACACACATACAAGCACAATATATATATGTATACATGCAACCGAACAGAACTTCCAGCACACACCGGAAAAGTCGCAGCGCCGGCGAACTGACACAGCCAGGCAGGCGAAACGAAGAGAGGAGAGGAGGAACGAAAGAGCATTAAGAGAAACAGGAGAGACGAACAAAGAAATCAAAGAGCAGCCAAGAGAAGAAGAGAGATGTGAGCCGCGTATGCAACAGGGAAGGGGGGGGGTACAGGGATTTTTTGTTATTATTTTTTTTTCATCTAACACCGCTGCACAACACGTATTACAAATTAAAGGATACGTGTCAATTCATTGACACGTGTCCAAATATTATCCGGGGCCGAAAATTGCACTTATTGAACCGCCGCGACATTTAAAACGATCCCAGAAAATTATGAAGATCATCTTAATATATTATAAATATCCTGAAGAGAATAAAAATGTAACTTTCGAAATTTTAAAATAATTTTTAAAACATACTTTATGCCCGCTTTTTAACAAATAACGAAACAACGCGCGGTTAAAACGACTTCCGAAAATTTCCAAAATAACTTTAAAATTCTCAGAATAATACGAATTTAATAAAATATAAGTTTCATAATTTTTAAAGATTCTCATAATTAAATATGGATTTTAGCATTTAACACACTCATAAAATCATTTAAAAATGAATAATTAACGAAATATTGATTTCTCAATTTTATAAAGTCCTAAAAATAATTATTGAAATTATAAAATTAGAAAACAAATTTTAAAGACAATCCAAATATTTATGGAATTAAAATTACAATAAAATCACTTTTACAAGCGAAATAAAATCATATGACTCACCAATAAATCAAAAAAAATTCCAATCCACATATCAACAAATCATAAACAATCAAATAACAACCAGTAACCGCTGCCAAAAATAAATACACATCCTTTTATTTATTTACTTAAACTTTTATTACACTTCCAAATATTATAAATAAAATAGAAATACAAGAGTCGTTATATACTTTCCCCCTTAAAAAGATTCTGTCCCCAGAATCTAACTCAACTAAATAAATAAGGATATTTATCAAGCATATCTGACTCTAATTCCCAAGTAGACTCTTCTACTCGAGGATTTCTCCACAAGACTTTTACTATAGGAATTGACTTATTTCTAAGAACTCGTTCCTTACTGTCTAGGATTTGGACCGGTTGTTCCACATAAGACAAATCTGGTTGAAGCTCACTCAGTTCGTATTCTATGACTTGATTCGAATCAGGGACATAGGGCTTCAACATAGACACGTGGAACACATTATGAATGTGCTGCCACTGTGGTGGTAACGCTATCTCATAAGCGACCTTTCCCACTTTCTTCAAAACCTCAAAGGGTCCTATGAATCTAGGGCTAAGTTTACCCTTCTGACCAAATCGTACTAACCCTTTCCAACGTGATACTTTTAGTAACACCAGAGCCCCTATCTCAAAGTCCATATCTTTCCTATGCAAATCTGCGTATTTTCTTTGTCTATCTTGAGCTGCTTCCAATCTTTTCCGAATCAACACTATGGCATCTTTGGTCTGCTGAACCAACTCAGGGCCTAACACTTTCTTTTCTCCTACCTCATCCCAATACAATGGTGATCTACACTTTCGTCCATATAAAGCTTCGTAAGGTGGCATCCCTATACTGGCATGATAGCTGTTATTATACGAGAACTCAATCAAAGGTAAGTGCTCATCCCAATTACCCTTAAAATCTAGAACACAAACTCTCAACATATCATCTATGGTCTGAATCATCCTCTCACTTTGGCCATCCGTCTGAGGATGATAAGCGGTGCTCATATTCAATTTTGTTCCCAAGCACTCTTGGAATTTAGTCCAGAACCTGGAATTAAATCTCGGGTCTCGATCCGACACTATAGAAACATGAACCCCATGTTTGGTAACTATCTCATCCAAGTATAACTTAACTAGCCTTTCCAATGAATACTTTTCATTAATCGGAAGGAAATGCGCCGACTTAGTCAACCTATCAATGATTACCCAAATAGCATCATGATTCGCTCTCGTCTTTGGCAATCAAACTACAAAATCCATAGCAATCTCTTCCCATTTCCACTGGGGAATCTCCAAAGGTTGCAACAATCCACTCGGTCGTTGATGTCATCAATAAATACAATAACAAACTTATCCAAGTACTCCTTGTACACCCGGTTCATTAAATCCATAAAAGCTGCTGGCGCATTAGTCAACCCGAAGGACATCACTAGAAACTCGTAATGGCCATATCTGGTTCGAAAAGCAGTCTTTGGTATATCTTCAGGCTTGATCTTCAACTGATGATAGCCCGATCTTAAGTCAATCTTGGAAAAACAACATGCTCCCTTCAGTTGATCAAATAAATCATCAATCCTGGGTAGGGGGTACTTATTCTTGATGGTTAACTTATTCAATTCTCGGTAGTCAATACACAATCTCATGCTTCCATCTTTCTTTTTTACAAACAATACTGGCGCACCCCACGGAGATACACTTGGTCTGATTATCCCTTTATTCAAAAGTTCCTGAAGTTGTTTAGCTAGTTCTTTCATTTCTACTGGGGCCATACGGTAAGGTGCCTTTGAAACTGGTTCTGCTCCAGGAATCAAATCAATAGAAAACTCAATCTCCCGATCTGGTGGTAATCCTGGTAACTCGTCTGGAAACACATCTGAAAATTCATTAACTACCAGAATCTTCTTCAATTCGGTTATTCTCTTCTCAGTTTCCACAACATGAGCTAAGTATACTTCACAACCTTGTCTTAATAACTTCTTTGCTTCCAAGATAGCAAGAAATTGCTTGTCCTGTTTTTGTCCTTGATAAACCATCCTTTTGTTGTCTTCTGAGTATAACAAAACTTTCTTTTTCTTACAATCAATATTTGCCTTATGCCGAGACACCCAATCCATTCCTAAAATTATATCAAACTCTCCTAACTGAAAAGGTATTAGATCCACCAAAAAGAAATGCCCGCAAATTTCTATTTGACATCTAGGGCAAAACTGGTTTACTGAGACTTTATCCTGATTAGCTACTTCTATCGATAAGGGCTCATCTAAATTTTCCAATATCAAATTCATTTTACTTACACATTTTTTAGATATAAAGGACTTAGAGGCTCCCGAATCAAATAAAACCTTAACAGGCACGGAGTTTAAAGAAAGCGTACCTGTAATCACATCTGAATCTTGAGCATTAGATTTCTTGGTCATTTTAAAGGTTCTGGCTCTCGCTGTGCTAGTTGCTGGTCCTCGAGATTCATTACCTCCTACATTACTCTGAGTAGCCGTCTTGCAGTTTCTGGAGATGTGCCCAACCTTACCACACCTGAAGCAAGTGACTCCGACATTTCCTGGGTTACATTCTGACGCGTAATGACCCTTTTTATCGCATTTAAAACACTGGACATCCTTCCGACACAGACCACTATGCTTTTTACCACATAACTTACAATCCACAACTGGCCTGGTTGACTGGACTGGGGCAGAGGCAACTGAAGTAACACCTGAATTTGTTTGAGCCATGCCTTGCCTTCTAAATCTCCGATTCTTATTCCGACCAAACTTCCTTGGGAACTTCTGACTGGACTCTTCCTGGTCTGCATTAGCTGTACCACTTTCAAACTTTCTTTTCCGATCACTCCTTTCCTTGGAGGCCAATTTCTGATCACTCTCTATCACCAGGCGGCTTGAACTACAGAGGTATACATCTTAAGTTACAAGGCCACCACTCTGCTAAGAACTTCCGGCTTTAGTCCTTACTGAAATCTCCTAGCTTTCTGAATCTCAGTGTTTACATATCCAGGGGCTAGTCGAGCCAACTCTGTAAACTTGGCCTCATACTCAGCCACACTCCTTTCTCCCTGCTTCAATTCCAAAAACTCTACTTCCAACTGACTCTGTAGAAAATCTGGAAAATACTTTTCTAGGAACAGCTCCGTGAATCTAGCCCAAGAAACAGGGCCTTCTCCTTCCAAGGCACATGCCGATTCCCACCAAAAACTTGCTTCACCTTTCAGAAAATAACTAGCATAATATGATTTATAATCATCACTTACTTGAGTAAGGGTGAAGGCTTTCTCCATTTCTTTAAGCCAAATTTTAGCAGCAATCGGGTCTACCTCGCCCTTAAACTCTGGGGGTTTATCTGACTGAAAAGACTTGAAACTAACCATCTGGTTCGGTTCTCTTGGCTGAGGTTGATGTTGAAGCTGTAACTGTTGTTGGATTTGTTGATGTTGTTGTTGTTGTATAAATTGCTGTTATTGTTGCTGCTGTTGTAGGAATTGCTGTTGCTGGAATTGTTCTTGCTGCTGAGCCATCTGATTAGATTGTTGGCGCAGCAAATCTAGTAATCCATCCATGACTGGGCCCCCTTCAGAGTTCCTACTGGAGGAATTGGACGGGAAATTTTTCTTGGGAGGCATTCTCCTGAAACACAACAAAAAGGTTTTATATGAAAATTGTGCCCCCGGGTAGCAACAGTTTTATGCATCAGGAGAATGCGGTCACAATTAAATATTCCCTTCCCTGTTTATTTGGGTCCACTCATGATGCATAACCAAATTTAACAATCCAGCAACAATTACAACAATAACAATAACAGCAATAACAATAGTGCAATAAAATAAAACCAACAACCGTAACATCAGATAATAGCAATACAACAATAGTACAAATCCATCTAACATCTACAGTACAACACTCATAGCATACTAAGTACACAACAAAATTGGCTGTCATAACAGCCCCGCCTACTACAAGCTACAATACAAAGAGAACATACATAAAAAAACGTCTACAGAACTCCTGCAACTAACTCCGAGCTCTGTATCTCACTCCTGCAAGTCTAATCTAGCCACTGCCACTACCACCAATGGATCCTAACTCAAATACCAACCAGTTCACAAGATCCTAGTACTGAACAGCTCTAAACTCGGAGCTAATGAAACGGTCAATGGTCCGAGCTCTCTCTACCGCAGCCTGAGTCAAGGATCGAACTCTCTCCTGCACATCTGGGGAAGGGGCAGGAATACCCTGGAAAGGCCCGACCGGAATCTGGTCAAGCTGAGCTGCTAACCCTGGGCTCTGCTCTCTGATCAAAGACTAGTTTACCGTAGGGATCGGGGAGGATGCACCTGAATGCACAGAGGGAGGAACAGGTGGTCTCGAGGTGGAGGAACTAGGACCACATCCTGGAGGGAAATCCCTAACAGCCGACACTGACCTTCGTATCCAGCAAAGACGGATACTAGGTCCTGACACACCTCCTAGTACAACTGGAGGAATAGGTGGAGGAAGCATGGAAGTCTCCTCGGCTACAACATCCAAGGTCCGCTCAGAATCTGAATCATCTGAGTCTGACGGATTTCCCCGAGAAGGAGAACTAGAAATCATTATAGGCCACTGTCAATCATAACAATATACAGGAAAAATAGAACAAGGTTAGGGCAAGTCTATTAAAATATTAATCGATGCCAGGGTAACGCCGTCGGAACCCTCGACTTACACTTAAGGTTGCTCCTCGACATGAGTTGCTGACTCACACTATAGGACATACTTTCTACACCTTACTAACCCATCTCATAACCTGAATTAGGGACTTGAACCTGTGGCTCTGATACCAACTGTGACAGCCTCAACCCCGGGGTCAGGGGCTGACGTCACCAAAAATATGATAAATTATAACAAAAATTGCTAAATAAACTTTATTATAATACACGACCCCAACCAGGAGCCGAAACAGGTTCAAGTATTATTTAGGTTACAACACACACACTACTTATTCAAAACCAGACACTCTCACTTATTATAGTAACTCATCAGACCTTAGGGCCTGATACAAACTACCTCGGAGGAGCCGGGACCGGAGGCTGACACTCTACGCTGACCTGGTCTTCTAGACATCTGCAATAAATAAATACAAAACAAGCTGCAAGGGTGAGCAATCCATTGCTCAACAGTACCTCTATTAGAATAACCAGTAACAGGTTGTATAAAACAATATAGGAACAAATATCAAACTGATATACGAGAAATCTGTAAAATAGGTATAAACTGGATATCAAAACTAGCATGCTCTGCAAAATAACATCATCTGTAGTGTGCTGTGTAAAAATACCAGAGTTCAATTTTAGCATGCTATTTCTTTTCCAAAACCACTGTCCATTGCTGGACCAATAAATCACCGGTCCCGTTACGGGGACTATAAACTATTCCAACTTTATCAGATATATAAAAGAGGATGAATTTTAGGGACAACTGATCAGTCTATCCCACCACAAATTTCATTCCGGAACTCAGAGACTAGCCAGGTCTATGTCAAGCTGGACTAAGCGGCCTACCAGTGCGCGCATCCGACTTAGCCTCTTACGCAACCATGCTGGGCCATTACCTAATAACGGACCTCTTACGCCAACTGACCATCCAATATCTGATTTATTTTTATCCAGTTTCCAAAACCCATTTACACCTATCTCTTTTTAAAACATTACAACACATATTCTAAAATCCCTTTTTAATTTTAATCATAATCTAGAGATAGGCATTTTCAGAAGTTACTTTTTCCCAAAAACCTCAATTAACAAAACATATTTAAATACGGGGAATACGTAACTTAAAACGTTATGTTCCAGTATCTAGTTTAAATAAACAACTATTCATATATACTGAAATGTAAAAGATTAGTTTAGGGGTACTTGCATTGCGACACTTTACAAAACCTAAGTAGCTGTCACGCTGACTTTAATCCTGGAAAACTCGCTCGGAATCTACAAATACAGAATACCCTAATCATTTACACCGACATGCTTGATATCCTCAAATTCTAACAACTCAATCCGATAACCCGACTCGTATTATTACTATACACTTAAACTCGTAATCACATAGTCACGTAGTCGAAAATTTATTAGGGGTAATACGTAGAATATAATTATGTACATTTTCGAATATATTTTTAGGAAATTTTGACAGCATCTTATTTATTATACGACTACCCGTCGATTACAATCGACGTCCTCAATCACACAATCCACAATATTACTTCCTCATTTATACAACTTACGTCCCAACACCAATCACAACTAATTATTTAAGTCCGAAAATAATTTACATAATCATTTTATTTATTTATAAAATTTAGGACTCAGAACATCGTCATCACCGTCCATCGTCCGCTCGTAACGAGTCATCGCGGTACGGCGACAAAATTTATTGGTGCCCGAAAATATTCGGGTATCCAAATAAATTCCACCGATTATCCGAAAATATTTCCCACACGAGATATTCATTTCACGAATATTACTCAAAATTAATCTCCTGCGGAAATTAAAGTAAAGTTAATTTAAAATTCCAGAATTAACAATCTGCAAAAAGAAATCAACAGACAGGTACGGTGGCTACACGCGCCACCAGAACAAACAAGACGGCCGGAATACGGCCAAAACCAGGCGGCACAACAGAGGAACAAGAACCATAGGAATCAATTCACACACCAACAAACACACATACAAGCACAACATATATATGTATAAATGCAACCGAACAGAACTTCCAGCACACACCGGAAAAGTCGCAGCGCCGGCGAACTGACACAGCCAGGCAGGCGAAACGAAGAGAGGAGAGGAGGAATGAAAGAGAATTAAGAGAAAAATGAGAGACGAACAAAGAAATCAAAGAGCAGCCAAGAGAAGAAGAGAGATGTGAGGCGCGTATGCAACAGGGAAGGGGGGGTACAGGGTTTTTTTTTTCATCTAACACCGCTGCACAACACGTATTACAAATTAAAGGATACGTGTCAATTCATTGACACGCGTCCAAATATTATCTGGGGCCGAAAATTGCACTTATTGAACCGCCGCGACATTTAAAACGATCCCAGAAAATTATGAAGATCATCTTAATATATTATAAATATCCTGAAGAGAATAAAAATGTAAGTTCCGAAATTTTAAAATAATTTTTAAAACATACTTTATGCCCGCTTTTTAATAAATTACGAAACAACGCGCGGTTAAAACGACTTCCGAAAATTTCCAAAATAACTTTAAAATTCTCAGAATAATACGAATTTAATAAAATATAAGTTTCATAATTTTTAAAGATTCCCATAATTAAATATGGATTTTAGCATTTAACACACTCATAAAATCATTTAAAAATGAATAATTAACGAAATATTGATTTCTCAATTTTATAAAGTCCTAAAAATAATTATTGAAATTAAAAAATTAGAAAACAAATTTTAAAGACAATCCAAATATTTATGGAATTAAAATTACAATAAAATCACTTTTACAAGCGAAATAAAATCATATGACTCACCAATAAATCAAAAAAATTCCAATCCACATATCAACAAATCATAAACAATCAAATAACAACCAGTAACCGCTGCCAAAAATAAATACACACCCTTTTATTTATTTACTTAAACTTTTATTACACTTCCAAATATTATAAATAAAATAGAAATACACGAGTCGTTATAGACCTAGCCTGAAAGGACAAGGAGTATGAAGTAGGGGACTTAGTACTGCTAAAGGTATCCCCTTGGAAAGGATTGATGAGGTTCGGAAAGAAAGGAAAACTAAGCCCAAGATACATTGGACCTTTTGAGATACTAAGACGGATTGGGAAGTTAGCTTACGAGCAAGCCTTACCCCCGAACCTACAACAAGTTCATAATGTGTTCCATGTGTCAATGCTAAAGAAGTATCATTGGGTTGCCAGGCACATAGTGGAATACGAGCATGTGCACATGCAACCAGACCTGACTTACGTGGAGAAACCAGTGAAGATTATGGATAAAAAGGAGCAAGTGCTTCGGAATAAGGTAATCAAGTTAGTCAGAGTGTTATGGCAAAATCATAATGTGGAGGAGTCAACTTGGGAACTAGAGAGCGCAATGCTAGAAAAGTACCCCCATTTGTTTTCTATCTGATTCCGGGACGGAATCTTTTAAGAAGGGGAGACTGTAATAACCCTAAAATTTTTGGACTTTTTGTAAACCTTATGAATAGTGATTTTGCTGATTATGCTGAATAAGAAAACTTTTCATGCCACACTATGTAGCAGTTCTTTTATTGATATTCTGAGATCTTATTAGTGCTCTATATGGTATATAAGTGTATGTAAAGATCGCCAGAATCCAAATTCGAATACTTTGATTTTTCCCAAAAATCCACCAGATACCGAAAGAATTGAGTGTAAGGTAACATGATTAAAAGGATTTAAATTTAAGGATTATAAGAGAGGATCATAAAAGGAATATAAAATATTGAGAAAGGTTAGGGGAACCCAAGTAATAAGATCCCGGATATGATCCCTCAAACGATAAACGAGGAGATGATGAATAATTAAACGACAAGTAATGCAAGAGAGATTAGTGCAAGGATTAAGGATGATGATCAAGCAATTAAGCAAGGATTAGCATAAAAGATGCTTCCACCACCAAGTAATGACAAGTGGAAAATGATTTAGTCACCAAGGTGATGTCATGCTTAGTCACACTCCACTCACTTTAATCAACCAATTAACCACCCAAATATCTCACCCAACTCTCATTTTCCACCACAAACACAATTAGCAAAGAAAAGAACACTCTCCTCCGCCATTGCTCTCGGCTTTCTTCATCCCAAGGAAGAAAATTTTCAAGAATTCAAGCTTCACTTCATAAACAAATCCAAGGTAAATCCCTTAGCTTCTTGATGATTAGATAAACATATCCTAGGAGTTTAAGCTTCCAATTCTTCATGAATCTCTTCCAATAAATCAAGGAAGAAGATGATGAATAATGTTTTCAATTTACTAACTTTATTTTCTTTGTTTTTCCTTTAAGATCCAAGCATTCCTAGGCTATCTCAAGGCTTCTTAAGGCTTCCTAGCTACTCTAATCACTCCAAGGAAGGTATAACACCTCCACACCCTAGCTTTCCTTTTGAGTATTAGGAATTGTTTTGATTGTTATAGTAAATGAGAAGCATGATGCTTGTGTGTTTAAAGTTTGGGTGGGATTTGTAGTGATTTGGATGATAGAACCTTGTTCATAGTTAATGAAACTTAGTATAGAGAGTAGTTCATGTTTGTGGATGATTGAATTGGAGAATCTTGAGGTTTGGGACTGATGTAGTAAGGTTTGGATGAGGGTTGGTTGTATGGTTGGTTGTGAGTTGAATTGTGGTTGTATGGAGTGGTTTAAAACTTGGTAATCGCGTAAACATAGCCGTCATAATGCCCGTTTTCGTACAACTTCTTGTTCTTAGTGTTCAGGACAGAGAGATAACTATTGAATCTGTGACTTTGCCATGTTTAGCTAGATTGTGTCCTAAGCATCATTTTGATATTGGTTTGCTTAAATCCGATGTACGGTTTAGGAGAAACGACCGTTTTAAGTAACGGCGTTTCGCGAACGTAGCTTTACGCCTCGCCTAACTTTGAAACCTTGGTTGAGGTCCTTAAATGACTATTTGGAGTAAAAAACAATTTTGTAAGGTTAATAGGTGAGTTGGTAGAGTATTCGCGAAAGAGTCACCTTAAAATTCGTAACGGTTAATTTATTAAAAATAGTGGAGCTGAGGGTACTCGAGCGACTTATGTGAATCGTTAAACGCAAAAGCGAATGTTAGGGTCTAATTGGTTAAGACTAGTTTCTTAAGCGACCGTGGTTTAATTCCAACTTATATGTTGTTTATAGGTTACCAGACTCGCCCCAGGCCTTTTACCACCCCCAGTCGCTCAGGCAAGTTTTCTACCCGTATAATTGTTGTTGTGATGTATATGTCTATATGCATTATCTTGTGATAAGTGCATGATTGTTATTAGGAAATCTTGCGATATATTGAAGCATGTTGATATGATATATATGCATGTCTGTTTCGTAATCTTGATATTCTATTATCAATTCAAATGCTATAAACTGCATAATACCTATGCTAGAGATAAGCAGTATTTGCGTGTACCCTTAGTATAAAGGACCCAAAGGTGAATATTTTTCTAAACCAGGAGTCGATGTTCCAGAGTATAATGTATATATATATATAGTTTCCTATAACTATTAATCGAATAAGGTATATTCGATGGTTTTGAATAATAATCAAACTTATTTTTGATTATTCAAATAAGGATCGTACTTTCGTATAAGTATATCTTTTGTTATTTATTATTCGTTTCAAGTATGAGTTTTAAAACTTCTACTTCAATTATTTTTATAAATATTTATCCTTTATGAGAATATTATTTAAATAATAATATTCAGATATTTTCTAATATATCAGGACTGATTTATTTTATTAAATCATCATTACTGTAAACATTCTTTATAATATTTTCGAGTCTTCAAAATGATTTCAAAAGTTAGAGCGGATCCCAAAACTCGTTTTCAAAGTTTAAGACCTTCCTTTTGAAGGGGACTTGAATACTCGCTCAAAAATATAAGGGATCCGGCTTTGTGGTGTATTTTATATTCGCAACGAGGTTGCTGTTTTGGGAAAACAATTTGATTACTTGCCCAATGTTCAGGAAGTAAGTCTATCTAATTGAGTCGGCATAAGCGACATGCCGGGGTACGGTCTATGAAGGTGTAAGAGGCTGGGTGACAGTCCATCCACGCGTGAGTGGCCGGGTAACGGTCTAGCGTGAGGTCCTAATGCGGCCAGGGTGATGACCGACGAGGAATTCATCCATCTATAGTAGAAAAGGTTACTTATGGGTATCTTTTCCTGATCAACAAGATATCGGGTTTATGCCAAATTCTCTTCGTTCCAAATTCATTGGATGTTACAACTCTGTTTATACTTTTCATGATAGAGGTTTTCAGGGAATGTGTGAGAGATATATATAGGTATATATATATCGGGACTTAATGAAGTATCTCGTAACTTCATTTCATTCATATAATATTTCAAAAATTGAATCTATTCAAGTCTTATGTTGAAGTCCCATCTATGTGATGAACCTTTGAAAACTTATTATACTTTGAATAGTAATAGTTTAAGTAGTTTTCTAAAATGATATAAGTATAGTGAAGTAATTGGTAACTTCATCTCCCTTTAAGCTCATATCCAGTAAGTAATTATCTTATACTTGATAAGAATTTCCAGTAAGTTATCCATTTAGATACTTGCATTATTGATTACACTATATATTATCTTGCGAGCTTTAATGCTCACTCTTGTTTCATTTCTTCATCGCACAACAACAGTTAGGAAAGATGGCCAGACTTAAGCAGACCCAGCGCAAGAGCGTGGGAAGCGTCCCGCGTCTTCCCGTTGATATCATAGCTGCTATAGCTGCAGAGGTAGATCTATCTGTATATCAGGCATTCTACTTTTAAGAATCAATTATGTATAATTATAACTTGTGGCAGATAATGGCAATTAACTGTAAACTTATTAAGTAATCATTTTGGGTTTTAATAACTTTTAATTTGTGGATTCAAGGACTTTCACTTATTTCAATTTCATCTCTGAGATTATAACGTGTTGTGGTGTGTGTTAGTGTGGGGTCACAATATGAGGTTATTTATTTTTAATTAAGTTAAATGATATTTATGGAAAGAAAGACCGTGATTACCCGGATCCCCGACCCCGGATCTGGGGGTGTTACAAGAATGAATATACAGAAGCTAAGCTATATCAAAATCCCCACATTTGACAGATTTAACTATACATTATGGAAGAAGAAAATGCTGCTGTTTATCAGGATGACCAATCCATTATACATTCAGATCCTCAAAAATGGGCCTTTTCACTCCCATGGTAAGAGTTGAGGAATCTACAGATGGAGACATGGTTATTCCAACACATTATGCTCCTAAAGATCTTTCATAATATAATGAAACTGAAAAGGAAAAAGTCTCTCTCGATAGTAGCTTGCAGCTGATTTTAATAGAGTCACTTGATAATGTAATATACAACACCATTATCGAATGTGATACATCCAATTAGATCTGGGAGAAAATAGAGATCTTATGTGAAGGAACAGAGGAGGTTAGATCAAACCAAAGGAGGATTCTGGTTTCTCTGTATGAGGGATTTATGGCTAAACCAAAAGAAGGAATCACTGAAGTTTTTGAAAGGTTCAATAAATTGATAAATGACTAGCAGCTACATGATAAATATTATGAAGCCGATGAGGTTAAACTAAAGTTCTTTCTAGCTCTTCCTGACCATCTTGAACAGAAAATTTTAGCTATTAGAGAAGGAAAAGATTTAAGCAGAATAACTTTGGAAGTTCTATATGGAATCTTGAAAACTTATGAACTTGAAATGCTGCAAAGAAAGTCATTGAAAGCATACCATGGTCATGTTGTTGATGGTTCAAGTGCTTTGATTGTTAATGATATAGAAGAAAGTGAAGATGAACAAGATGATCAAATTCCAGTTATTCCGGCTATGGAACAAAAGAACAAAGGACCTCAGAAGCAAGTTGTGTTGGAGCTGAAGGAAGATGAATGTTACACCTTGGATGAGCTAGATGAAATGGATCAATCCATGGCTTTCTTGGCTAGAAAATTTCCCAATATTAGAGTCAAGAAGCCAAGATTTTTCAAAGGCAAGGGATAATCTTCCAACAACAACAATTGGAAACCAAAAGCTCAGTACAATTCAGTTAGCAAAGGGGGCTATAAAACAGGATCTGTGGACAGATCAAAGATAAGGTGCTTCAACTGTGATGAGTAGGGTCACTTTGCTATTGAATGCAGAAAGCCTAAAAAGGTGAAGAAATACAAGGCCTATTGTGAGCTGGAAGCAAAGTATGAAGCTCTCTTGAAGAAGCAGTCTGGAAAAGCTTATATTGCAGAAGGAAAGAGTTGGGATGATACTGATGTTTATGATGAGGATGAAGAGATTGGAAACTATGCACTTATGGCTTTTGAGCATGGAGAAGCATCCACTTCAAAATCAAAGGTACCAACTCTAACCACCACTGATTTAAATGCTAGTTAATATAAGGAGATTGTGGAAAAGATGAGTGTGGAGATGTTTCATATACACACTAGCCTAGTAGCAGCTACCGAGGAAGTCAGTAGGCTAACAAAAGCTAATGAGAAGCTTGACAGTGAAAAGAAAAAGATGGATCTACTGCTTGTGGAGCTTGAGTCAGTCAAGCAAGAAAATGAATATCTGAAAACAAGCTGAAATGTGCTGCTGAAATTGAAGCTATGTTGAGGGAAAATCTGGAAAAGAATACAGTTAAGTTAAAATCTTTCAGGAATGCATCTGAGTTGGTTGGATAGTACCATGAGAAAAACAAGCCGTGCTAATATAGCTATTGGTCTTGATTATGATGCTTTGAACAACAAGAAGAAAGCTGTAGGTGAAAAAAGGGAAAGCAACTAAAAATGAAAATGTTCCAGCTATACTGAAAAAGGTTGGTTCACCTATGTTCAAATCATGTGAAGTAGATTTCAGTGAAGAAGAGTTGATCATAAAGCAAGAAATTACTGATGAAGATAATAAGAAGAAGAATGCAGAAATAACTCCAACTTCCAAAGATGAAAAGAAGCCCATGGTCAACCAAAACTCCAAGACATCTGTCAAGGAAATGAAAACTGAAGATGCAAGAAAGAAGAAGAATAGAAATGGAAATATTGAGATAAACAAGAGCAATAATTTTGCTTATGTTGCAGATGCTCCAAGAAAACAATGTAAAAAATGTGGCTCTGTGAATCATCTAACTCACCTTTGTAAAAAGGTTGTTAGCTAGCCAGTTGAAGGAGCATGCAAGTTCAACGAAGCAAATGCAAATGATCCTTACTCATTCTGTGACAAGTTTGATTGCATCCCTTATAACTTGAAAGTGATGAAAAGTTGCTACAAGATGAGAGTAGACCTCAATGAAGTAAAAATTGGGTCTGCATCAAAAAGGGAAAATGCACAACAGTCAATGAACAATATTCTCTCTAAAACAACTCATTCTGATTCTGCTCATTCTATTAACAAGAAGGAAGTACCCAACACTGCTTGGGTTGCTAAACACACTTAAACTCATTGTGTGCAGGGCAAAAAGAAGAAAAACGTCATATGGATCATAGACAGTGGATGCTCAAGACATATGATAGGTGATATGGCCCTGCTATCACAATTTGAGGAAAAGGCTGGCCCATTGGTGACTTTTGGAGACAACAACAAAGGATTCACAATGGGATATGGCAAGATAATTTCTGGAAATGTTGTCATTGATGATGTAGCACTGGTAGCTGGTTTTGAAGTAAATCTTCTCAGTGTCAGTCAATTTGCAGACAAAGGTTTTAAAGTTTTATTTAACAAAGAAGAATGCACTTTTATCAGCAAGAAAACTGGTGAAGTTGCTCTGAAAGGAGCAAGGAAAGGAAGCTTATTTGTTGCAGACTTGGACTCAGCAAATAAGGATATAATTTGTTGCTTCTACACCAAGGCATCTGTAGAGCAAAACAAGCTATGACATAAGAAGCTGTCTCACTTGAATTTAAGGCAATTAACACTCTTGTAAAAAAGGAGTCGGTGAGAGACATGCCTAATTTGGAGTTTGCTCAAGATGAAGTTTGTGATGCTTGTCAAAAAAGGAAAATAAAAAGATCAAGTCACAAGAGTAAAACTGTGAATTCTTTAAGTGCACCTCTACAACTTATTCACATGGACCTATTTAGACTAGTTAATGTCCAGTTAATTTTAAGAAAAAGATATACACTTGTGATGGTGGATGACTACTCAAGATATACATAGGTAGAATTTATGCACTCTAAAGATGAAACTCAAAACATCATAATTGAACACATAAAGAAGATTGAGAAATAGGCTGGAGATCAGAATTGTGTGAAAAGGTTGAGGAGTGACAATGGAACAAAATTCAGGAATACAACCTTAACTGAATTCTGCAAAGACAAGGGCATTGTTCAAGAGTTCTCAGCTGCTAGAATACCTCAGCAAAATGGAGTAGTTGAGAGAAAGAATAGAACACTAGTAGAAGCTGCTAGAATAATGCTGTAAGATGCAAAACTACCAACTAGTTTTTGGGAAGAAGCTGTGAACACTGCATGCTATACTCAAAATAGATATCTCATTAATAAGAATCTTGGAAAGTCACCCTACTCAATCCTGTCTAAAAGGAAGTGTAATAACCCCAATTTTTGGAATTTTTGAAACCCTTATGAATAGTGTTTTGCTGATTATGCTGAATAAGAAAACTTTTCATGCCATACTATGTAGGGGTTCTTTTATTGATCTTCTGGGATATTATTAGTACTCTATGTGGTATATAAGTGTATGTAAAGATCGTCAGAATCCAAATCCAAACACTTTGATTTTTCCCGAAAATCCACCAGATACAGAAAGAATTGAGTATAAGGTAACAAGATAAAAAGGATTTAAATTCAAGGATTATAAGAGAGGATCATAAAAAGGAATTTAATGTATTGAGAAAGGTTAAGGGAACCCAAGTAATAGGATCCCGGGTATGATCCCTCAAACAATAAATGAGAACGAAAGTTAAGCGAACCGTATAACAGATCAGCGGTCATTAGCCAAGTGATTAGGAGTTAATCAAAGAGTTAGTGGAGGGTGATGTCATCTCACCAACAAGAAGAGGACAAGTGTGGGATGATGACATAAGGGGATGACTTAAGCATGACAAAAAAAGGAGGGATTAGTTGGTTGATTGTGAAGCATTCATTCTTTACCATGGTAAAAAGTTAATTAAACAAACAAAAGGATGTCAACCAAGCAAAGCAAATCAAAAACACAAAACACAAAGTTGACCTTCATTATCCAACAAGAAGCTCTCGGCCTTTTGTCCATTTCAAAGAAAGAAAAATTCAAATTCAAGTTCCAAGCTTTGTTAATTGGTGAGGTAATTATCCAAGGTTCCTCATGTATAGATATAGCTATTCTATGAATCTAAGCTTCCATTTCCTTCACAATCTCTTCCAATAATTCAAGGAAGAAGATGGTGAATAGTAACTTTCAAAAAATAACTTTAGTTTTCTTGAATTTTTATGAAAGTTTAAGGTTATACAAGCAAGGATCAAGGTTCTTTTAGGCATTCAAAGCTCTTGTGTTGTGTTAAGAAGCTTCAAGAAGGTATAAACTCCAAACCCTAGCTTTAGTTTTGAGTATTTAGGAATGGTTATGATTGATATAGTATATTTGAAGCATGATGCTTGTTTGTTTAAAGTTTGGTTGAGTATGTAGAGATTTTGATGGTTGAATCTTGGTTATTAGTTAATGAACCTTAGTATGGTTAGTAGCTTTTGTTGTGATTGAATGAGTTGGTTAAAACATGAAGTAATGGACTGATGTGGTGAGGTTTGGAGGGATTTTGGGTTGTAATGTTGATTGTGGGTTGATTGTGGATTGATTTGGAGTTGTACAAATTTGGTAATCGCGTAAACATAGTCGTCGTAATATCCGATTATCCTAGACTGTTTTTGTTTATAACATCAGGACCCGAGAACTCACTATTAGGTTTTGACCATTTCCATGATTAGATAGTTCATGTTACGAGCTTCGTTTTTATATGTGGTACGCTTAAATCCGATGCACGGTTTAGGAGAAACGGCCGTTTTAAGTAACGGCGTTTCACGAACGAAATATTTCCCCTCGCCTTACTTTGAAACCTTGGTTAAGGACCTTAAATGACTAATTGGGATATGAAACAATTATGTTAAGTGGATTAGGCAGTTGGTAGGGTACTCGCGAAAGAAACGCCTTAAAACCCTTAATGGTTAATTTATTAAAAATGGTGGAGCCGAGGGTACTCGAACGACTTATGTGATTTGTTAAGCGTAGAAATGACCATAAGCAAACGTTAGAGTTCAATTGGTTAAAGTCTAGTTTCTTAAGCGACCGTTGTTTAATTCCGGCTTATGTTGTTGTTCATAGGTTACCGGACCCACTCTAAGCTTAAGTCTACCCCGGAGCACTCGTGCAAGTTTTCTACCCGTTATACTGTTGTTGTGATGTATACATATGTATATGCATTATCTTGTGATAGATGCATGATGGTTAATTAGCAAATCTTGCAATATATTGGAGCATGTGATGTGGTATATATGCATGCCTGTTTCTTAATCTTGATATATATTTGTTGATTCAAATGCTTATTAGTTGCATAATACCTATGCTAGAGATAAGCAGTAATTGCGTATACCCTTAGTATAGGGGACCCAAAGGTGAACATTTTCTAAAACCGGGAGTCGATGTTCCCAAGTATACTATATATATATATATTTATTTATATATATATAGATATAGTTTTCAAAACTATGAATCGAATAAGGTTTATTCGATAACTTTATTTTTATTAATGGATATTATTTTGAATATTCATTCAAGGGCTTATGACTCCGTTTATTCATATTAATGAATATTATTTTGAATATTCATTCGAGGGCATATGACTCCGTTTATTTTATTTAATGAATATTATTTTTGAATATTCATTCGAGGACTTATGACTCCGCTTATTTACTAAATAATATTCTTTATTTTATTAAAGAATAATGTTTCGATAATCAAACTTATTTTCGATTATTCAAATAAAGATCATACTTTCGTATAAGTATATCTTTGGTTATTTATTATTCATTTCAAGTATAAGTTTTTAAAACTTCTACTTCAATTATTTTTATAAAGATTATTCTTTTTGGGAATATTATTTAAATAATAATATTCAGATATTTTCTAATATATTGGGACTGATTTATTTTAATAAACATTCTTAAAAATGTTTTCGAGTCTTCAAAATGATTTTTAAAAGTTAGAGCGGATCCCAAAACTCATTTTTATATTTAAGATCTTTCTTTCGAAGGGGATTTAAATACTCGCTCAAAACCTGAGGGATCCAGCTCAGTGGTGTATTTTACATTCGTAACGAGGTTGCTGTTTTGAGAAACATCTTGATTACTTACCCAACGTTCGGGAAGTAAGTCCATCTATTGAGTCGGCATAAGCAACATGGGCTTAGTGGGCGTCCATGAAAGTGTAAGTGGCTCAGTGGGAGTCCATCAAATGCGTAAGTGGCTGAGTGGCAGTACAACCTAAGGTCCTATTACGGCCAGGGTGATGACCAGTGGGGAATTCGTCCATCTACTAGTAGAAAAGGTTACTTATTAGTATCTTTGCTTGATCAGCAAGATATCAGGTTTATGCCAAGGTTTTCTCTTTTCCAAATTCATTGGATATTACAACTCTGTTTATAATTTTTATAACAGAGGTTTTCAAGGAGTGTATGAAATGTATATATATAGGTGTATATATATATATATCGGGACTTAATGAAGTATCTCGTAACTTCATTATTTATAATGATATTTCAAGGATTGAATCTATTCAAATCATATCTTGTAGTCTCATCTATGTGATGAACTTTTGAAACGGATTATACCTTGAATGGTGGTAGTTCAAGTAGTATTCGGAAAAGATGTAAGTATATTGGAGTATCTTGTAACTTCATCTTTTAAACTTATATCTAGTAAATGATTATCTTGTGCATGTCAAAGATTTTCAGAAAAACGTTGAGACAAGGTTAGATATATGAGATCACCTTGCAACGATATTTTTATACAGTTATAAACTGGAACTCTGTGTATATTATACATGTCAGAGGATTTCAAAGATTGTGAAAAGTATATATGTATGTATATACTGAATATTTTGCGACTTGATCACGTTAAGATATCAACTTGGTTCATTTCTTCTTAACTAAGACTTTCTTGAGTACTATGAGAATGCTCATGTATTGTTAATTATTATATATATTATTTCGATGGGCTTGTTGCTCACCTTTGCTTTCTTCTTTCATCACACAACAACAGATAGACAAGATGAACAGGATCAAGCTCCTAATTCGCGAGCGGATCGGAAACGTTCCGCAGTAGCCTATAGGCGTTGATGCCGCCGTAGCTGAGGTAGGAACTACCAATAGGCTAGGTTTTCAACTATTGATGTACCAGACTTATGTATATTATGAATTGTAATAATGGCAAAGAATATGTAAATTTATTCAGAAACCCTTTTGAGGTGTAATGACTTATAATTGTGGAATAAAATGACTTGTGTTATTTTTGGTATTCATCTCTGAGACTATAACTTGTGGTGTGTGTGTATATTGTGGGGTCACAGTATGCAGTAGTTGGTTGACTGTTAAGATTAAGTATTGATAAGGGAAATGGAACTCATGAGCCAAGCGTTATAAACCTCAGAGATGATGCGACGTTAAGATAAGAAGTTCACTAAGATAATAAGAACTCTTGCCAAGTTCATAGTCAGACTACCTAACGTAGTACTGAAAGTTAAAACCCTTATGGGAACCCTTATAAATATCGTGATAGAAGCGTAATTCGTTATCGTATATGGTAGTGGGACTCCGAACCCTAAAGTTCAAGAGCAATAATATGATGATATTTTTCTATATATTGGGGATCAAATTGTGGATCCAATAGAGCGTCCTAACGAGGGACCGGATGATGTTCATATTGAGGATGTAGCGGTTCAGGATGTTTTCCTAGAAGGGATTGTTGCTGAGGAGTATCCCGTGGAGGATCCTGACAAAAATGAATAAAGGACCACTGAGGAATTGATAACCATGGTTAGAGTGACTACTAGAGGTAGGATTGGCCGGTCACTACCGAAGGTTCGTTCAAGTTTGTAAAGATAATAGCCCCTTTAACGCGGCTTACTCGTAAGACTTAGAAGTTCGAATGGACAGAGAAATGCGAGCACAGCTTTTAAGAACTGCGGCGAAGGTTGGTGACGACCCCTATGTTGGCGTTGCCGGATGGAAAAAGGAGATTTTGTGATTTGTAGTGACGCTTCGCATAAGGAATTAGGGCGCTCCTTATACAGCACATCAAGGTAATCGCGTACGTGTCAAAACAATTAAGGGAATATAAAATTCCATATCCCCACCCATGAGCTTGGGCTCACGGCAATAGTTTTTCCCTAAAGATTGGAGGCACTACTTGTATGGAGAGAAGTGCGAGATTTACATAAACCATAAGAGTTCTAGTACATTTTCACACAGATAGAGTTCAACATACACCAGAGGAGGTGGTTAGATCTAATCAAAGATTACAATTATGAGATTCTTTATCATCCAGGGAAAGCCAATATGGTGGTTAACACCCTTAGTAGTAAGGAGAGACTCAAGATGATAATGTCCTCGGAAGAGTAGATAAAAGATTTCGAGAAAATGGAAATAGAAGTGAAGGTAACCGGAGCCGGTACCAAAAAGCTGTTTGAGATTGTAATACAGCCCGAATTATTAAAAAAGATCATATTGTGCCAAGAAAAAGTGATGAATGAAGGCAGAGAGCCAATGACGAGAGAAGAGATTAATACCGTGAAAGATGATAAGGGAATAATGAGGTATTCCGACAAAAAAAATGGGTTTCAATGTTTAAGAGCTTAAAGATGAGATCTTAGATGAAAGCCCTAGTTTGAGGAATAAGATTTAGAGCAAACCCTGAATGTGATAGTCAGGGAGGTCACCATCAAGATAGAAGGAACCCATGACATAATGAAGTGGAAAATGAGGATTTAAAACATGTAAGATGACCCCGATTATGAGGAGGAGGAGGGAACGTTCATACTAAGGAAACAGAAAGTCGAGTAAGGAAAGGAGACCCGAGACGGTACTCCTATACGACAATTCATGGACCTTTCTAGACATAACTTAGAATATTATCCCCAACCACCATCCCGAGGAAACAATGCGATGAGAAATTCTTTCAGGACCTTTAAGTCGCTAAACTCTCAGAGTTCCAAGGAACAAGCTGACCCAGTCGAGGCAAGAACCTGACTAAAGGAAATATAGGAATCATTTGAGATTCTAAATGATTGACGAAGCGCAAAAGACTGTTTTTGTCACTTACCTTCCTAAGAGAGAGGCCACCCGCTGGTGAAGGACCAAGAAAGGCACGGAGCCAGAGGTTATAATAAACTGATTAAAGTTCAGTCAATTGTTTCGGGAAAGTACTTCCCAAGGTTATGGAGATAGTGTAGAAGCTTTAGAGCTGAAACAAAGGCGGACGAGTACGATAAATTATGAATCTAAGATTGTAAAAGTTGTCAAGATTTGTTCTGAGGACTAGAATCCCAGAACGACGTGATGTTTGAAGTCAATGATTAGTGGGTTCGTGAAATGATTGCAAGAGAGAGGTAGATAAAAAGAAACTGAAGTGGAAAGGAATATAAAGGCAATATAGTTGGAGGAATGATAAAGGAGTTAGATATGAGGAAACCCTAAAGACCCGTAGCAATAGAAATAGAAAAGTATGTAATCGTCAGGATGAGAGTGATTCACCATGAGTTAAAACTGATGGATGAAGGCATGAAAGATACATATATTTTATCCCCTTTAAGTTGGGAGGATTTGAGGAAACCTTGAGATAGTCCGAAGGATAAACAAGGAGACGCGGATAGACTGAGGAGACAAGAAAGTAAGAAATTAGGAAAATTGGATGAAGGAAGTGACCTTCAAGAAAGTGAAGTGTAAGACCGGGGGCATGATACCCAGAAAGGGAGACGCCGGGTATGAAAGATATCCCAACATTGAGATGACTGTTGAGATAAACAACAAAAGTAAATAAGGATTTATTAAGAAGAAGTTCATGTTGAACACGACCAATATCTTCCAGAACATCCATGTGATCATTACCAAATCAGGAAAGAAAAGCGGATAACCTTTTTTTTATCTTTTGGAGGCCATATGGATTGACCTCAACTTGAAAAAGGATGCTATTGTGAAATTTGGTATAGACTATCGAGGTGGAAATGATTGAATAAAGATATACTTATCAGGGATATATGACTTTATTTATCCATGTAAGGATGCATGTACCTTTTTAAAGGTGGAGTTAAGGATAGAACCTCGGTAACTTAAGATGAATCCTAGGGGAATGCATAAAGGTTGACATTTCACCCTTAATAGGGATAGTATGAGATTTGAAAGTATGAATTGTAAAGGATTAAGGTAACAACAACCTTTAAGGATCAGTGGAGATTTTTTTTTTTTGAAAGTATATAGACAATGATTCTGGTATTATTAAATGGTATCTTGATATGCCCTGTGCCTAGGGTGTACCTGATGAAGGATTTAAGGATAACCTTAGAGGTTTTACAAGGAGAAAGGTAGTATTCAAAGTTCTCAAGAATAGAAATTTTGATGAAGGAAATATGGCGTAATTATAATAATGCCAGGTGGGCACGGGTTAAACCAAAAGAAGTATAGATTGAACCAATGAAGGTCAGAATTATTAAAGCAAGAAGGGCCCAAGATAAAAGACGTCCTAAGTATGATCGAGAGTCAGCCATGATAATGTTTACATTTAAAGACTAAGGCAGTGACTTATGAAAAAAAAATGGTAATTTTTTTACTTATTTTATCACAAGGACTTAAGAAAAGCATTTTCATATAAGCAGTGATTTGAAATGAGGTAGAAAATTTAGTTGAAGATCGTTCAAAAGACATTGATTATAAGGAACTATTACTATCAGGAAAGGCCAATGAGGTGGCCGACACTCTAAGTGTAAGAGAGCAATTATAGGCGCTCGTGTCAGAGGAATACAGTGATGATGGTTAAAGCCGTGAAGGTTGTATTATGGTGTGAAAGATTGACATTCCTTCTGATGATTGTACGATACTCAACCGTAATAGTAGTTTGGTAAAGATTTAATTCATGCAGGCTGTGAACGAGCTTCCTATCTTAGAAAGTCCTATCTTGAGATAAGCCAGGACTATGTTACGAAAGGACTAAATGAACCTTTGAGCTTCATGTCTCCTAATAAAGACATATGGTGAATAATGGTATTAGCCTGCTATCGTTGCTTTCATTGAAACTCTTCTGCAATTTTATCTGCTTCATATCATGTATGTACGTCAGGATCAGGAGTGTTCTTCATGAATCATGAATGGTGATTATGTTAACTTTTTAAAAAGGTTTTGATACGACAGATATGGACTCCGTATGATTAGATATTAAAATTCCTAGGAAAACAAATGACTACAGTAGGTCAGCGATGGACCATAGTAATGCAGCAATGATTCTGCGAGTAATGAGTCAATTACAACCGTAAGAGTTGTATTAGGATGGATGTTGAGATTGAGTACCACTAATCGGGTCGTGGTGATGTATAAGTTATCATTGATAGACTAATTAAGTCGATTATCTACCTATTGAATATTTATTCCTTCGTATGAATAGAGAGCCGTATTACTATACGAGGAAGGTTGCAGTGCAAGCATAGAATTCTAGTAACGATGATGTCTAGAATGAAATCCCAGATTCGATTTTCGATGTCGAGGGAGTTTCAAAGGTGATTGTTTATAAGCTCGAGCAAGAGCATGGGACCATAGAACGATTGTAACGCCCCCAAATCCGGGGTCAAGGGATTTGGTCGTCACGATGAAACCTCAATCCAAAATAACTTGTTAAATTAATAAATAAATGCCAGCGGAAGATATTTATCATAAATGACCCCTATCTACTCCAAGATCTTTTAAGGTTACAGTTTTAGAAACAAGAATTCCAAATTTCACAAATAATTTTTTCTCTTTCTTTTAAAACTCTTTTAATAATTCTCAACCTTAAAACTTAACCCGCTAGTATAACTTCGAAAAGAAGTATACTAGGCCCAAATACAATACACAATTATAATATAATATAATATAAACAACTTTACATAATAAAACTTACACTAGTCCGCAAACCCTGGACCAACCACCTTCGAAAAGCTTCCTCTTGCTTCCTCGAATTACGCGGCTAAACAACAAGCTAATCCTTACTGGAGGTTAAATTTAAAAACAGGCAAGTATGAGCGAAAGAAATGCTCAGCAAGATCATTATGACATATATAGGGTCTTTTTGATATAAAACCGACATCTGCATTAGAGCAGAACATTTAAAATCATAATTGTTGAATCATAAAATTTTAGTTGAGGAATCCTAGATTTAATTCCTTAATTGTATTCAAAACCAATTTGATATTTTTGAGCGAGATGCTTCAGCAATACTTTGAATCTTGACGAGAATAAAACTCGTAAAACAGTGTTTACGAAAATATCGTAAACCACAATAACATGAAACAATGATTATGGATTGAATCATAAACTTTATTCAAAACCGAACTCTTCAAATTAATATTTATTTTGTTGTCATATCAAATTAGATATCAATACAAACTTTGATGCTCACAACATTCCATACTGAAGTCAACATCATTCATCTATATTAATACCACCTTTGATATTTAACAACGTAAGTATCAGTATAAATCAAAATCTGAATCAAAACCACACTTTACCATTATTCCAAAACAGAAACAGTTGATAAATCATTCCTTTTAAGATTATCAAAAGCAATATAATAATATCGATTGGAACCAAATTATGCACTATGTTGTTCCTGATGATCAGTCATGAAACAACACCGGTATCCCGCAGCCATACCGTTAATATAGGTACTACCCGTATCCCGAAGACATACGGTACCTATAGGGCCCCAGAAAAGGCATAACAAGTCTTGTAAAATATTACACTTCCATATTACACTTCTGTATAATAGCTCACGCTGGACCGGTGCTTCGGCCTCTTACGCAATCAGTAACCATTCAATCTCAAAACCTTTTATTGAAAAGGGGTCATAATACTCGACACCCGAAATAATTTTATTCCCCCGTTCACTTGGGCAGGAATACTTGCAACAAAATCATTTTTCTCAAAACCCAAAACATTTGTAAATCTATTCTGAACATAGAATAGCAGAAGAGTACTTGCATAAACAGAATTATTTAATTCAGCGATATATAAAACATTTATCTATCTTGAACTGAATAGGGAAAGCAATACTTGCATGATAAGATTCAAAATAAATATCACTTGAACAATAAGTGATGATAGAAATACTTGCATAATATGATTCGAAATAAACGTCACTTGAACGATAAGTGAAGTCAGGGGTCCTTGCCTTTGGGTTTTTAGCAGTTAGTCACACTCGCAAACACGCATCTATTCTGACATTCTGTCTTAAAGTATCACCGTCTTTCTTTTCAACACTTCACCGATATGCTGCTCCTGCGATTGCTAGAAGCCAGATATCCAATACCATTCCATCTCATTCTTTATCCAATGTCTTGTCCTGATCAACTCGAAAGATCCGCATCTATAATTAAAATATAGAACTTTAATCGCCCAAACGATAATCACTCAATGAACTGCGTGTCAAAAGCCTATCGTCTACCCATACGATAGCCCACACATAAAGAAGATAGTCAAACACAAGACTCTTGACCCACGTACACACATAACTCACATAGCACATAAGCACATAACTCATGTATCACATAATTCATATAACACAGGACTCAGTTCATCAGAAGGGTCGACTCGGTACGTTTAAAACTGAAATCAGGTCAAAAATATGATTTATCGATGAATTAACGACTCAGAATCATTCGTAAAGCAAGTGACCTTTCGAAACAAAAGGATTTGGGTCTTGAAAGTATTTTTATTGAAAGCAGAATATTTTTCTGAGTGTATACGCGTTCGTTTCGTATTAAACGGACGAACTGTTGATTTTTTACGAATAAAATACGAATAATTCAATTAATAATAGTATTAATTGAATATTTAATACTCTATATATATTTTTAAAAGCCCAAAATAATTTTTAAGAATTATTTGGCTTAATTATAAATAATTATATTTTATGTAACCATTTATAAATAAAATTAATTGAATAAATAAATTAATCAATCAATCAAATTCATAAATAATTAACTAAAATAAATTATAAATAATTAAATCAAATTTGATTTTTTTTTTGAAAATAATAAAAGAAAATGATTTTTGGAATTAAAATAATTCAGTTAACTATTTAAAATAATTAACTAAATTAATTTTTGAATTTAAAAACAATTTTTGGAATTTCAATTGAATTTTGAATTATTTTCTGAAAATAATTCCCAGAAACATGTTTTGGAAAGGGGTCATCTTCTTAGATGGATCAAACATCAGCAAAGCACAAGCACACAGCCGGGAAGCTTGAAGAACTCGCCGGAATTTTCCGGAATCCGGCAAGCTTCAACACCTTCGACGAACCCCCAAATCCCACGAAAACATCACGAAAACTTCTGTTTTTCACACCAAACTCGACCAAAATCATTCCAGAAATTGAATGGAAGCAACTACAACATCAAACAATCAAACCCACACAAAAATTGATCAAAACCATCAAGAACAACAAACTTTCCGTCCAAAAATCGATTTACTTCGTTTCTCAACCATAATCGACGTACTATATATCAAAACGATGCTAGAAACACGTACAATCTAATCATATCATCACAATCAACAACCAATTAACGTATAACCCAAAATATTGAAAAATACAAACTAACAAAACCAAAAACTCGACTATAGCCCTCCGGCAATAGAACGAACACAAAAATGGTATGGATCGACTCTAAATAACATGTTAAAGCTAATCCTAACATCAAAAACAACCAAAAACTCCTGAAAATCAAGAACCCAATTCGTACAAAAATGATGAACTACGTTTTTTGAGAAGTAATCAACCTTAGTTGATGATTCTGGTATCAAAATAACGGGCTCGAAGAGAGCTTCGATTCGACTACTAGATCGTCAAAAACGGAGCAACGGATCTCCAGATATCGCAAGATTAAGATCAAGAATGGATTGAAACCTCCAAGAACAAGTTCTTCATTTTTGTTTTTAATAAAAATAAAAATGAAATAAAAGAATAAATGGGATATTTATATTTTCTGAAAAATAAATACCCCAAAATCAATTTAGAGTGTTTTTATTTCCTAATTAAAATAATTAAGTCCCAAAATTATAATTACGGGGAATAATTTTAAAAACAGTAAGATGTAAAATTCGAATCAAAATTTCCCAAAAATTGCAAATATTTCAAAATTGTATAAATACTGGGTATTTGAAATACGATTGATTTTATAAAAATAAAAACACAAATTTTGTAGGGTTTGACGTCCTGGTGGGGTCTTGGTTCATTAATTTTTAAAACACAGAGACGATTCCCAAATTAACAGAAAACCCCGAATACCCATAAAATACAACCAGACTCACATAAAACGAGTAACACGCGTATAATTTGCGGATCGATTCATATAAATACATTTTAAACACGTAACACGTATCCTATTGGATCATATAGGATTCAAAAATAGGTTACTTAGCCACTAAGTAATTATTAATACGATACAATTTAATATCAGATTTGGATAATTCTCAAAACTGGGCTTCTTATAAAATACCTTATACGAAAATAATGTAAAAATATCCCGTCTCTCGAGAATACGGGTTTTATTGATTTCCGAAATAACTATCGTATCGAAAATTTTGCGTCGGCCGCACACGGGTCAAACTGTAATCCGGATTGAAAAAGTCAAAACACGGAAAATGTCCGGAATTACCAGATTAGGTTAGGAAGGAGTTTTCGGAAGAGTTTTGGGTTGTAAAACGTAAAAACGGTTGAAGTCGGACGATTCCCGGCTTTATAAAATAATTTTGGTAATTATTCAGAAAATAATTAATAATTCATAAATCAATATAAAATTATCTAATAGTCCAAAAATTACCAGAAAAATATCACAATTATCTATATTTTATTCTGAACATATAAAAATTCAAATATTCAAATAATGTCACATATAAACACCCAAACATCAATTCCAATTATCAGATAATTCACCAAAATTCACATAAAATCACATAAATAATTCCAAATAATAATAATAATATTTGAAAATATGGGATATTACAATCTACCCACCTTATAAGGATTCCGTCCTCGGAATCAGCAGAAGAAAGCACTAAGGGTTTTATTTTCCATAATCTCAAACAAATCTTGTATTCCTTGTATAATAAAACTTTTACAGGAGCTTCACTGTGTACCACTGTTCCGTCTACATCCTTTGATCAATTCCTCAATATAATCACTTTTACTGATCGCGAGAAAGAAGAATAGAGAAAAAGATAGAGGGAAGAAAAGAAAGAGAGATAGAGAGAGAAATAAAAGAACAGATTGACTTCGCTATATGCCAGTGATAGTTTAATCGCATTGCACTCCACTATCGTCCTTCATAATTCCATCAGATCTCCTTACTTTGACTTGGCCAGGATACTCAGCTTAACTTAATTGACATACCTTCGATTATTTGGAATGATAAAATCATGGAATTTTAAAAGAAAAGAATTTGATACCATAACGGAACCAAAATCTGAATTTGAGAAAGATATTGTTGAAATAAAAGAATAACTGAGAGATCAATATGATCAAATGAACTTGGTATTGCGTGTCCAAATTAAGACACTACTAAAGGTTGTTAACCTTCTTATATTCACAATACACACAAGTGATGACGTCCCATCCAACTCCTATCACACAGACAGGGATACCTTGTGTCCCCTATAGTTAGGGTTGTTCATCTCAGTCAGAATAAAAGAATATGAAAAAAATTGAAAATCAAATGAATAAAGCTGAAAAGATTTCAAAGCTGATATTTCTAAAGGAAATGAAATCCAGAGAACAAAATTCTGGCACAAAATGAATAAACGGGTGTTAGGGAATATCCTCTAACAATTATTTCTTTTTGAAAGATGACAAAAGAAATTATAAAAAAAATAGAAGGTATTGCCAAAGTCTTAATATTTATCTTCAATTTAAACTCTTCAGTTGACTCGCCCTCTGATTCTAGACATTTCTTCATATTCCAGGGATATCGATAATCTTCATCGTCGTCAAATCGTAGTCTCGAAAGATTCCACAATAGATGTTTTGCAACTGCCAGGAGTTCCATCCAGCTCAGCACAACCATCTCAAACAAATGCGCCTATCTTAACTTATTCGTTGGTACTATATCCAATAGTCCAACAGGAACTCGATATGAGCTCAAGCGTCCTCACATAACTATACACACTCCTACACACTCTCGTTTCTAGTTTACTATAACCTCAGCTCTGATACCAACCTGTAACGCCCCCAAATCCGGGGTCAAGGGATTTGATCGTCACGATGAAACCTCAATCCAAAATAACTTGTTAAATCAATAAATAAATGCCAGTGGAAGATATTTATCATAAATGACCCCTATCTACTCCAAGATCTGTTAAGGTTACAGTTTTAGAAACAAGAATTCCAAATTCCACAAATAATTTTTTTCTCTTTCTTTTAAAACTCTTTTTAATAATTCTCAACCTTAAAACTTAACCAGCTAGTATAACTTCGAAAAAAAGTATACTAGGCCCAAATACAATACACAATTATAATATAATATAATATAAACAACTTTACATAATAAAACTTACACTAGTCCGCAAACCCTGGACCAACCACCTTCGAAAAGCTTCCTCTTGCTTCCTCGAATTACGCGGCTAAACAGCAAGCTAATCCTTACTGGAGGTTAAATTTAAAAACAGGCAAGTATGAGCGAAAGAAATGCTCAGCAAGATCATTATGACATATATATGGTCTTTTTGATATAAAACCGACATCTGCATTAGAGCAGAACATTTAAAATCATAATTGTTGAATCATAAAATTTTAGTTGAGGAATCCTAGATTTAATTCCTTAATTGTATTCAAAACCAATTTGATATTTTTGAGCGAGATGCTTCAGCAATACTTTGAATCTTGACGAGAATAAAACTCGTAAAACAGTGTTTACGGAAATATCGTAAACCACAATAACATGAAACAATGATTATGGATTGAATCATAAACTTTATTCAAAACCGAACTCTTCAAATTAATATTTATTTTGTTGTCATATCAAATTAGATATCAATACGAACTTTGATGCTCACTACATTCCATACTGAAGTCAACATCATTCATCTATATTAATACCACCTTTGATATTTAACAACAATGTAAGTATCAGTATAAATCAAAATCTGAATCAAAACCGCACTTTACCATTATTCCAAAACAGAAACAGTTGATAAATCATTCCTTATAAGATTATCAAAAGCAATATAATAATATCGATTGGAACCAAATTATGCACTATGTTGTTCCTGATGATCAGTCATGAAACAACACCGGTATCCCGCAGCCATACCGTTAATATAGGTACTACCCGTATCCCGAAGACATACAGTACCTATAGGGCCCAGAAAAGGCATAACAAGCCTTGTAAGATATTACACTTCCATATTACACTTCTGTATAATAGCTCACGCTAGACCGGTGCTTCGGCCTCTTACGTAATCAGTAACCATTCAATCTCAAAACCTCTTATTGAAAAGGGGTCATAATACTCGACACCCGAAATAATTTTATTCCCCCGTTTACTTGGGCAGGAATACTTGCAACAAAATCATTTTTCTCAAAACCCAAAACATTTGTAAATCTATTCTGAACATAGAATAACAGAAGAGTACTTGCATAAACAGAATTATTTAATTCAGCGATATGTAAAACATTTATCTATCTTGAACTGAATAGGGAAAACAATACTTGCATGATAAGATTCAAAATAAATATCACTTGAACAATAAGTGATGATAGAAATACTTGCATAATATGATTCGAAATAAACGTCATTTGAACGATAAGTGAAGTCAGGGGTACTTGCCTTTGGGTTTTTAGCAGTTAGTCACACTCGCAAACACACATCTATTCTGACATTCTGTCTTAAAGTATCACCGTCTTTCTTTTCAACACTTCACCGATATGCTGCTCCTGCGATTGCTAGAAGCCAGATATCCAATACCATTCCATCTCATTCTTTATCCAATGTCTTGTCCTGATCAACTCGAAAGATCCGCATCTATAATTAAAATATAGAACTTTAATCGCCCAAACGATAATCACTCAACGAACTGCGTGTCAAAAGCCTATCGTCTACCCATACGATAGCCCACACATAAAGAAGATAGTCAAACACAAGACTCTTGACCCACGTACACACATAATTCACATAGCACATAAGCACATAACTCATGTATCACATAATTCATATAACACAGGACTCAGTTCATCAGAAGGGTCGACTCGGTACGTTTAAAACTGAAATCAGGTCAAAAATATGATTTATCGATGAATTAACGACTCAGAATCATTCGTAAAGCAAGTGACCTTTCGAAACAAAAGGATTTGGGTCTTGAAAGTATTTTTATTGAAAGCAGAATATTTTTCTGAGTCTATACGCGTTCGTTTCGTATTAAACGGACGAACGGTTGATTTTCTACGAATAAAATATGAATAATTCAATTAATAATAGTATTAATTGAATATTTAATACTCTATATATATTTTTAAAAGCCCAAAATAATTTTTAGGAATTATTTGGCTTAATTATAAATAATTATATTTTATTTAACCATTTATAAATAAAATTAATTGAATAAATAAATTAATCAATCAATCAAATCCATAAATAATTAACTAAAATAAATTATAAATAATTAAATCAAATTTCATTTTTTTTTTGAAAATAATAAAAGAAAATGATTTTTGGAATTAAAATAATTCAGTTAACTATTTAAAATAATTAACTAAATTAATTTCTGAATTTAAAAATAATTTTTGGAATTTCAATTGAATTTTGAATTATTTTCTGAAAATAATTCCCAGAAACATGTTTTGGAAAGGGGTCATCTTCTTAGATGGATCAAACATCAGCAAAGCACAAGAACACAGCCGGGAAGCTTGAAGAACTCGCCGGAATTTTCCGGAATCCGGCAAGCTTCAACACCTCCGACGAACCCCCGAATCCCACCAAAACATCACGAAAACTTCTGTTTTTCACACCAAACTCGACCAAAATCATTCCAGAAATTGAATGGAAGCAATTACAACATCAAACAATCAAACCCACACAAAAATTGATCAAAACCATCAAGAACAACAAACTTTCCGTCCAAAAATCGATTTACTTCGTTTCTCAACCATAATCGACGTACTATATATCAAAACGATGCTAGAAACACGTACAATTTAATCATATCATCACAATCAACAACCAATTAACGTATAACCCAAAATATTGAAAAATACAAACTAACAAAACCAAAAACTCGACTATAGCCCTCCGGCAATAGAACGAACACAAAAATGGTATGGATCGACTCTAAATAACATGTTAAAGCTAATCCTAACATCAAAAACAACCAAAAACTCCTGAAAATCAAGAACCCAATTCGTACAAAAATGATGAACTACGTTTTTTGAGAAGTAATCAACCTTAGTTGATGATTTTGGTATCAAAATAACGGGCTCGAAGAGAGCTTCGATTCGACTACTAGATCGTCAAAAACGGAGCAACGGATCTCCAGATATCGCAAGATTAAGATCAAGAATGGATTGAAACCTCCAAGAACAAGTTCTTCATTTTTGTTTTTAATAAAAATAAAAATGAAATAAAAGAATAAATGGGATATTTATATTTTCTGAAAAATAAATACCCCAAAATCAATTTAGAGTGTTTTTATTCCCTAATTAAAATAATTAAGTCCCAAAATTATAATTACGGGGAATAATTTTAAAAACAGTAAGATGTAAAATTCGTATCAAAATTTCCCAAAAATTGCGAATATTTCAAAATTGTAGAAATACTGGGTATTTGAAATACGATTGATTTTATAAAAATAAAAACACAAATTTTGTAGGGTTTGACGTCCCGGTAGGGTCCTGGTTCATTAATTTTTAAAACACAGAGACGATTCCCAAATTAACAGAAAACCCCGAATACCCATAAAATACAACCAGACTCACATAAAACGAGTAACGTAAGTAACCACGCGTATAATTTGCGGATCGATTCATATAAATACATTTTAAACACGTAACACGTATCCTATTGGATCATATAGGATTCAAAAATAGGTTACTTAGCCACTTAGTAATTATTAATACGATACAATTTAATATCAGATTTGGATAATTCTCAAAACTGGGCTTCTTATAAAATACCTTATGCGAAAATAATGTAAAAATATCCCGTCTCTCGAGAATACGGGTTTTATTGATTACCGAAATAACTATCGTATCGAAAATTTTGCGTCGGCCGCACACGGGTCAAACCGTAATCCGGATTGAGAAAGTCAAAACACGGAAAATGTCCGGAATTACCAGATTAGGTTAGGAAGGAGTTTTCGGAAGAGTTTCGGATTGTAAAACGTAAAAACGGTTGAAGTCGGACGATTCCCGGCTTTATAAAATAATTTTGGTAATTATTCAGAAAATAATTAATAATTCATAAATCAATATAAAATTATCTAACAGTCCAAAAATTACCAGAAAAATATCACAATTATCTATATTTTATTCTGAACATATAAAAATTCAAATATTCAAATAATGTCACATATAAACACCCAAACATCAATTCCAATTATCAGATAATTCACCAAAATTCACATAAAATCACATAAATAATTCCAAATAATAATAATAATATTTGAAAATATGGGATATTACAACGATGGACGGAATAGTAGATATTCAAAAGCGTGAAATGCGATGCTATAATACTTGATGTTGATGTATATACACATATGTTTTGTTCTCCTATGACAAACCTCTATAGTTCAGAGGTAGATTCCAAGCCAGATATTTTGTGGCAGTATTCTTTTCATATATAATTCTCTTCAATTCGTTCTTTTCTCTCCTTTTCATTTCATGTAAGCTGAGAAGAACAATCCTTCCAGAAGGGGAGGTATTGCCGAATGACTATCTATCTGTGTGATAGAAGCCTAGTAGGATACCATCTATTGTTTAATTGCTTGTCAAGTACTAAAGGCTGGCCACCTTCTGTACTAACTATGCGATATAACAAGTGTTCATGATCATAGTGATCTCTCAACAAATTCCTTTACTTCTATATAATGGATCAAGCTTTCGAAGATAGAAGCAGCTAGAAAGGAAGTAGTATCAGTACGATGGTATTCTGATTCTAACACATTCGTGATACTAAGGTTGACGCGTGTATTAAAAGGTTATAGAATGCTAACGAGCAAAGGTGTAACCAGTATAATATTAGGAACGGAAGATAGTAGCGATTACGAACTGGAAAAGAGTGGGTATTGAGAAGCAAAAGCTATAATTCTAGAAGCTATGATGAGGGTCTGTGCAATAGACTTGAAAGAAATTGGAATGATCACTTAACATAGATTGAGTTTTCTTACGACAATAGATCATATGTCATTATCGAGATTTCTCCTTATGAGATCCTTGAGGGAAGACAATGTTGATCTCCCTTATGATATGATGATATTGCAGAGCGCAAGATGCTTAGACCAGCAGGGGTCCAAAGGACCAAGGATATAATAGATTTAATCAGAGGACGGCTGGTAGTAGCCCAAGATGGGAACACGAAGTATGTTGATTTGACACGAAAGGACAAGGAATAGGAAGTAGGGGCCCTAGTGCTGTTATAGGTATTTCCTTGGAAATGATGGATGTGGTTCAGAAAGAAAGGAAAGTTAAGCCCACGAATTGTTGGACCCTTGGAGGTATTAAGACGTATTGGGAAGTTAGCATATGAGCTATCCCTACCCCTGAACATGTAGCAAGTTCATAACGTGTCCCCCGTATCAATGTTAAGGAAGTGTAATTCGGATGCCAGACAAATAGGGGCATATGAGCGCATAGACATGTAACCAGATGTAACCTACATGGAGCAACCAGGAAGGGTTATAGATCCAAAAATGGACAAGTGCTTAGGAGAAGAGTTATCAAACTAGTCAGAGTTTGATGGTAGAACCACAATGTGGGAAAATTACGTAAGAGTTAGAAAGTGAAATGCTAAGAAAGTATCCCTACTCATTTTCTATCTGATTCCGGGACGGAATCCTTTTAAGGAAGGGAGACTGTAATAACCCCAATTTTTGGAATTTTTGAAACCCTTATGAATAGTGTTTTGCTGATTATGCTGAATAAGAAAACTTTTCATGCCACACTATGTAGGGGTTCTTTTATTGATCTTCTGGGATATTATTAGTACTCTATGTGGTATATAAGTGTATGTAAAGATCGTCAGAATCCAAATCCGAACACTTTGATTTTTCCCGAAAATCCACCAGATACAGAAAGAATTGAGTAAAAGGTAACAGGATAAAAAGGATTTAAATTCAAGGATTATAAGAGAGGATCATAAAAAGGAATTTAATGTATTGAGAAAGGTTAATGGAACCCAAGTAATAAGATTCCGGGTATGATCCCTCAAACAATAAACGAGAATGAAAGTTAAGCGAACCGTATAACAGATCAGCGGTCATTAGCCAAGTGATGAGGAGTTAATCAAAGAGTTAGTGGAGGGTGATGTCATCTCACCAACAAGAAGAGGACAAGTGTGGGATGATGACATAAGGGGATGACTTAAGCATGACAAAAAAAGGAGGGATTAGTTGGTTGATTGTGAACCATTCATTCTTTACCATGGTAAAAAGTTAATTAAACAAACAAAAGGATGTCAACCAAGCAAAGCAAATCAAAAACATAAAACACAAAGTTGACCTTCATTATCCAACAAGAAGCTCTCGGCCTTTTTTCCATTTCAAAGAAAGAAAAAATCAAATTCAAGTTCCAAGCTTTGTTAATTGGTGAGGTAATTATCCAAGGTTCCTTATGTATAGATATAGCTATTCTACGTATCTAAGCTTTCATTTGCTTCACAATCTCTTCCAATAATTCAAGGAAGAAGATGGTGAATAGTAACTTTCAAAAAATAACTTTAGTTTTCTTGAATTTTTATGAAAGTTTAAGGTTATACAAGCAAGGATCAAGGTTTTTTTTAGGCATTCAAAGCTCTTGTGTTGTGTTAAGAAGCTTCAAGAAGGTATAAACTCCAAACCCTAGCTTTAGTTTTGAGTATTTAGGAATGGTTATGATTGATATAGTATATATGAAGCATGATGCTTGTTTGTCTATAGTTTGGTTGAATCTTGGTTATTAGTTAATGAACCTTAGTATGGTTAGTAGCTTTTGTTGTGATTGAATGAGTTGGTTAAAACATGAAATAATGGACTGATGTGGTGAGGTTTGGAGGGATTTTGGGTTGTAATGTTGATTGTGGGTTGATTTTGGATTGATTTGGAGTTGTACAAATTTGGTAATCGCGTAAACATAGTCGTCGTAATGTCCGATTATCCTAGACTGTTTCTGTTCATAACATCAGGACCCGAGAACTCACTATTAGGTTTTTACCATTGCCATTATTAGATAGTTCATGTTATGAGCTTCGTTTTGATATGTGGTACGCTTAAATCCTATGTACGGTTTAGGAGAAACGGCCGTTTTAAGTAACGGCGTTTCGCGAACGAACCATTTCCCCTCGCCTTACTTTGAAACCTTGGTTAAGGACCTTAAATGACTAATTGGGATATGAAACAATTATTTTAAGTGGATTAGGCAGTTAGTAGGGTACTCGCGAAAGAACCGACTTAAAACCCTTAATGGTTAATTTATTAAAAATGGTGGAGCCGAGGGTACTCGAACGACTTATGTGATTTGTTAAGCGTAGAAATGACCATAAGCAAACATTAGGGTTCAATTGGTTAAAGTCTAGTTTCTTAAGCGACCGTGGTTTAATTCCGGCTTATGTTGTTGTTCATAGGTTACCGGACCCACTCTAAGCTTAAGTCTACCCCGGAGCACACAGGCAAGTTTTCTACCCGTTATACTGTTGTTGTGATGTATACATATGTATATGCATTATCTTGTGATAGATGCATGATGGTTAATTAGCAAATCTTGCAATATATTGGAGCATGTGATATGGTATATATGCATGCCTGTTTCATAATCTTGATATATATCTGTGATTCAAATGCTTATTAGTTGCATAATACCTATGCTAGAGATAAGCAGTAATTGCGTATACCCTTTGTATAAGGGACCCAAAGGTGAACATTTTCTAAAACCGGGAGTCGATGTTCCCGAGTATACTATATATATTTATTTATATATATATATATAGATATAGTTTTCAAAACTATGAATCGAATAAGGTTTATTCGATAACTTTATTTTTGTTAATGAATATTATTTTGAATATTCATTCAAGGGCTTATGACTCCGTTTATTCATATTAATGAATATTATTTTGTATATTCATTCGAGGGCATATGACTCCGTTTATTTTATTTAATGAATATTATTTTTGAATATTCATTCGAGGACTTATGACTCCGCTTATTTACTAAATAATATTCTTTATTTTATTAAAGAATAATATTTCGATAATCAAACTTATTTTCGATTATTCAAATAAAGATCATACTTTCGTATAAGTATATCTTTGGTTATTTATTATTCATTTCAAGTATAAGTTTTTAAAACTTCTACTTCAATTATTTTTATAAAGATTATTCTTTTTGGGAATATTATTTAAATAATAATATTCAGATATTTTCTAATATATTGGGACTGATTTATTTTAATAAATCAGCAGTACTCCAAACATTCTTAAAAATGTTTTCGAGTCTTCAAAATGATTTTTAAAAGTTAGAGTGGATCCCAAAACTCATTTTTATATTTAAGATCTTTCTTTCGAAGGGGATTTAAATACTCGCTCAAAACCTGAGGGATCCGGCTCAGTGGTGTATTTTACATTCGCAACGAGGTTGCTGTTTTGAGAAACATCTTGATTACTTACCCAACGTTCGGGAAGTAAGTCCATCTATTTAGTCAGCATAAGCAACATGAGCTCAATGGGCGTCCATGAAAGTGTAAGTGGCTCAGTGGGAGTCCATCAAATGCGTAAGTGGCTGAGTGGCAGTCCAACATAAGGTCCTATTGCGGCCAGGGTGATGACCAGTGGGGAATTCGTCCATCTACTAGTAGAAAATGTTACTTATTGGTATCTTTTCCTGATCAGCAAGATATCAGGTTTATGCCAAGGTTTTCTCCTTTCCAAATTCATTGGATATTACAACTCTGTTTATAATTTTCATAACAGAGGTTTTCAAGGAGTGTATGAAATGTATATATATAGGTGTATATATATATATATATCGGGACTTAATGAAGTATCTCGTAACTTCATTATTTATAATGATATTTCAGGGATTGAATCTATTCAAATCTTATCTTGTAGTCTCATCTATGTGATGAACTTTTGAAACGGATTATACCTTGAACGGTGGTAGCTCAAGTAGTATTCGGAAAAGATGTAAGTATATTGGAGTATCTTGTAACTTCATCTTTTAAACTTATATCTAGTAAATGATTATCTTGTGCATGTTAAAGATTTTCAGAAAAACGTTGAGACAAGGTTAGATATATGAGATCACCTTGCAACGATATTTTTATACAGTTATAAACTGGAACTCTGTGTATATTATACATGTCAGAGGATTTCAAAGATTGTGAAAAGTATATATGTATTTATATACTGAATATTTTGTGACTTGGTTACGTTAAGATATCAACTTGGTTCATTTCTTCTTAACCAAAACTTTCTTGAGTACTATGAGAATGCTCATGTATTGTTAATTATTATACATATTATTTTGGTGGGCTTGTTGCTCACCCTTGCTTTCTTCTTTCATCACACAACAACAGATAGACAAGATGAACAGGAACAAGCTCCCAATTCGCGAGCGGATCGGAAACGTTCTGCAGTTTCCTGTAGGCGTTGATGCCGCCGTAGCTGACGTAGGAACTACCAATAGGCTAGGTTTTCAACTATTGATGTACCATACTTATGTATATTATGAATTGTAATAATGGCAAAGAATATGTAAATTTATTCAGAAACCCTTTTGAGGTGTAATGACTTATAATTGTGGAATAAAATGACTTGTTTTATTTTTGGTATTCATCTCTGAGACTATAACTTATGGTGTGTGTGTATATTATGGGGTCACATTACGCGGTAGTTGGTTGACTGTTAAGATTAAGTATTGATAAGGGAAATGGAACTCGTGACAACCCGAATCCCCGACCCCGGATTTGGGGGTGTTACAGGAAGCCTACTGTGAAGCATCTTCATGTGTTTAGAAGCAAGTGCTATGTCTTGAAGGACAACTCTGAATATGTGGGGAAATTTGACTCTAAAGTTTTTGAGGCAATTTTTCTGGGATATTCATTGGAGAGAACTGCATATAAAGTCTATGTGATTGAACAAAAGAAAATTATGGAAATCAAAAATGTTACTTTTGATGATGATAAGTGCCTAGGCTTGGGATGCCTTAATGAAGATGAAGCCCTTAAGTTTGAAAATCTCATCATTGATAGTGATTCTGATGATGAAGCTGAAATCAACACAAATCACAGAGTTCAAGAAGAGTCTACTGAATAAGTGAATCATGAGAATGGAAGCTCATCTCAAACACCTGAATTTGATAGGACAAACTCAGGGGGAGAAAGAGGAGAAAATTCTGAAAGTCATGCTAATGATGAAGAAGAAGCAGAAAACACAAGTCAACAAATTCACACAAGGAAATGGGATAGAAGTCACAATGCAGATGCAATTATTTATGATCCAAATGCTGGAGTAAGGACTAGGAGTGCAACTGTAAATGAATGTCTTCATGCATAGTTTCTGTCATAAGTTGAGCCAAAGAAAACCGAGGAAGCCCTTCTTGATCCTAATTGGAGATCTGCAATGCAAGAAGAGCTAAATTGGTTTGAAAGGAACAAAGTTTAGAAATTGGTTCCTGCACCAAAGAACAGAAGTATTATTTGAACAAAGTGGGTGTTCAGGAACAAGATGGATGAAAATGGAATTATTACCAGAAACAAAGCAAGGTTGGTTGCAAACGGCTACTCATAGGAGGAAGGAATTGACTATGATAAAACTTTTGCTCCAGTTGCAAGACTTGAAGCAATAAGGATTTTTCTGGCATTTGCTGCACATTCAAATTTCAAGGTATATCAAATGGATGTGAAGAGTGCATGCCTTAATGGTGAGTTGGAAGAAGAGGTTTATGTGCAACAACCACCTGGCTTTGAAGATCCAGAATTTCCAAATTTTGTATATAAGTTACTCAAGGCTCTTTTGATGGAATTAAACAAGCACCTAGAGCTTGGTATGACACACTGTCAGAATTTCTGATTAAACATGGATTCACTAGAGGTACCATTGACAAGACTTTCTTCTACAAAAAGCATGGTGATGATGTGGTCCTAGTTCAGATCTATGTGGATGATATTATCTTTGGTTCTACAAATGAAAACCTTTTCCAAAGATTCTTTAAGCTTATGCAGAGTGAATATGAAATGAGTATGATGGGGGAATTAAGTTACTTAATTGGACTTCAAGTCAGTCAAAGAAGTGATGGAATCTTCATCAGCCAAACTAAGTATGTCAAAGATTTATTGAAAAAGTTTGGTATGGTTGATTGTTTACCTGCATCTACACCTATGTCTACAACTACAAAGTTGGATGAAGATAAAAAGGGCAAGAGTGTAGATATCTCAAGCTATAGAGGAATGATTGGATCTTTGCTATACTTTACTGCAAGTAGACCAGACATCATGTTTGTAACATGTTTGTGTGCAAGATTTCAAGCCAAGCCAAAAGAATCATATTTGATGGATGTAAAGAGAATTTTCAGATACTTTAAGAGGACTCCAAACTTGGGATTATGGTACTTTAAGGGGACTGGGTTTGAAGCTGTTGGATACACAGGTGCAGATTTTGTTGGATGCATGGTTGACAAAAAGAGTACTAGTGAAAGCTGTCAGTTTCTTGGACAAAGACTTGTATCCTGGTATAGCAAGAAAAAATAATATGTGTCAACTTCTACAACAGAGGCTGAATACGTAGCTGCGGGAAGTTGCTGTGCTCAAGTGCTTTGGGTTAGAAATCAGCTAATGGATTATGGCCTAGTGTTACACAAAATTCCAATTATGTGTGACAATACTAGTGCTATATCTATTGTGGCTAATCCAATTAATCATTCTAGAACAAAGCACATTGATGTAAGGTACCATTTTATTAGAGAACATGCTACAAATGGTACCATTGAGCTTATTTTTGATCCAACAGAAAAACAATTATCTGACATTTTTACTAAACCTTTGGATGAAGCAACGTTCAATAGACTTGTAGGTGAAATTGGAATACTTAGTTCTTCATCCTAAGGCAAGAACTCAGCTAATGTTTTACAGCAGATTAATTTCTAATAAATCAAAATTCATTTGATTAATTGGAAATTAATTGAAATATGAAATATAAATATTTCAGAATTCGATGCATATTTATTTTTCATTATATTTTATTTAGCTAGGAATTTTTCAATTTTAAGTAAACTGTCTAAATGTTGATTTGCATTTCAATATGTAAAATTAGAATAAGGTAGAATCAAAGTGATCAAAAGTGTTTAGAGAACTGAGTTTTCGATAAGTCATTGTAGAGTTCTCTATAAGTGTTAATTCACAGAGTTCTCTACAAGTATAATCTTAGACTTATAAATAACTCAGAACTGAAACAATTTAATTCAATAAATTATTTTGGTAAAATACTTTTGACAAATTTATTCTGATTTTATTTGGAATTATTCATATAAAAATTGGAAACAATTCAGTCCATTTTGGACAAACTGAGTATTTATTTTACATCTCGACAAGTCAGTTTTAGTTCTCTAAAAGAGTAAATGAAAATGACTTCTCGATATGTAATTCTCTTTTCAAAATGACTTCTCGATAAACAAATTCCAAACATTTATTTTTGAGTTCTCGATAAGTCATCTGCTTTTACTATAAATACTCAGACATCTCGACATACACATACTTACGCCTTCGAGAACTCTAAGTGACCTAGATTTTTTTAATTCCAAACCGATTTATCTCTCGTTTCAAGCTCTTTCTCACTAATTTTTCTTACCTATTCACTCTTACTAAAAACAATGGCACTCAGCAATGTTAGAGCTGAAATCCCCAACAAGGAACCAACTACCTTGCTTTCGCTGATGTTAACCAAGCCCCTGACAGTTTCAAGGGGTTTGTCAAGTTCTTGTCTGAATCTTATATTGCAGGTGCTTTAACTGCTAACCCAATCTTGTACTTGGATGTCCTACATGAGTTCTGGACAACAGCTGTAGTGAGGATAATTATGAATGACAACTTTGTGTCCATGGTGGTAACTTGCTCAATTGGAGGCCAACAAGTAGAGTTCAATGAGAAAGATGTGAATGCAGCTTTGGGTCTTCCAACTGCAAATCTGGTGGAGGTGCCAACACGGGATGAGCTAGCTGAGTTCATAGATTTCATCAACTATGGTGGAAGGATCAATCTAGCAAGTCTGAACTGAGCAAACCTAAGGAAGGAATGGTCTTTTGTATTTGATTCTATAGTAAGGGCCTTTACATGTAGAAAGACGGGATATGACAACATCTCAAGTGTGGTGCAAAAGCTGGTGTTCTCAATAGCCTATAACAGATACTTGAATGTTGGTCTATTGATCCTGGAAGAACTTGCCACCAGGCTAACTATGCCCCAATCTGCAAGAGGTAAGGAAATTATCTTTCCTAGATTTATTATATCTACTTTAAATCATAAAGTATCAGACATACATTTGCTCAATGGTATAGACAGTACTAAAATAGGCAATTGTAATCAAGTGTCCAATATTATATTTGGCTCACTTACTACAAAGAACAAGGTAACTATGAGTCTAAGGATCACTCCATTTATTATGGAGAGGTTTAAGACTTACCCTTATCCCATACCTGACATGACATCAAATACACAATCTAGTACAACTATGGTCTCTGAACTTGTAGAAGTACAAATACAGGACAACCAACAGGGGCCTTCCTAAGCTTAGACCAGTTCTTCTATACCACTAGAAGCTAGGAAACCAACCACTTCATTCTCCCAAAAGGGTGAAGTGAGTAAAAAGAAGAGAAAGCAGGAAAACCTGACAATCATAAATGAGAGTGGTGAGGAAAACACAGAAACTGAGTCACCTTTGGTCAAGAAAACAAAGAAGGCTAAAAAATTGGAGCTGACCACTCAAGCCACCTGTGCATCCTCTCAAATGGATGTAGTTGTTAACAAGGGACTTAAATAGACTTTAGAGGCACCCTCTCAAAAGGACGTCTCTATTGAAAAGAGCATTAGCCCAAATGCACCTTGTAATGAGTCTACACAATCATCACTTGAACAAATCCAAGTGTATGGTATGAGAAATAAGGATGACACACACAAGAAGAGCACATCCTTTGAAGCTCCCTCATCTATTCAGGGGGAGCTGCCAACACTCAGTTGTGAAATTCAAAATCTTCTATCTAATATTTCTTCCTCCTACACTGAGACACTTGAATCTAATCCTCAAGTGTTGCCACCTTCAAGTGACTTGGTTCAAGAAACCTTAATCACCACCCATACACCAAATTTAGATGGTGAGAGGCTACTAGCTGGGGTAGACCTTGCTGACATCATCACAAACATGGGGGATTCATCAGTTTTTACTAAAGACCCCATGGTGATTACAAATGCACCTTCATGTGTAAATCAACCTTCACAGGCTGTTAGGTGAGGTAGTACTCCTGAGGGGGAGTTATTTAAATCCTCTCCAATTCAATTGGACGTTCCTATTCCAGGAACAACTCCCCTTACAACCCTTGCAGAAATTACAGTAACAATTGATGCTAGGAGTTCAATTGCCAATGACCCTGCTATGGGAGAGGCAAGATCATCACATTGATGTGACAGTGCTTTGCAAGAAGCACAAGGGTTCGAGGCTAGTGTACATGACAGTAACCCAGTCAAATCCTCTCCAATTCAATTGGAGGTTCCCATTACCAGCGGAGAATAACATCCTGTCATAAACCCAGTACAAGCTGTGAGTCAAACTGTGACTCCTGTCACAGGTGGTTCTATTATCTTGTCACCCTCACACCCAACTGATCAACCTTCAACTTCTCAACCTCAACAACCACACCTCATCTCACAATGGCTGCAAACAACTGAAACTCAATCAACAACAGTAGATGATCTTCTTCTTGAGCAGATTTCTGGACTAGCCAACATTTAACAGCACCTACTCACTTCAGATATGAGCAACCAGGATTATCAAGCTATTCTACTAACATACAATGAAGAAGTTGAAAAGAAAAAGGAGAAAATTGTAAATGAAGTTGAGTAGGATGGAAATGCAGATGCTTGGTTGTCTAAGGACTTTGCTTTGGAGATGGATCAAGTCTTGACTAGGTTTAGAGATGAATATGTCATCATACTGGGAAGTAATGCCAAGGCCTTGACTCCATAGTGATGCAACCACTGAAGTTTACAAAGCTCAACTCAAAGCTTTTCATCTATTTGGTAAAGCTCTAGAACTAAAGCTGGTTGGTCATGAAGACAAATTAAGGAAGATGGTGAGAGAGAAGATGGATGAGATCATACCTTCTCAAGTCAAGATCACTTCAAAATTTTAACATTTTGCTGACCAAATGGCAAGATTTGATCTGACTTTTTTGGAAAAAAGATGTCAAAAATCTCAGATAGTCTTTCATTGCTCTACATGAGGTGGTTCAACAACAAATCACAGGCTCAAATGGAACAAGACTCAAGTTGAACCAGCTTCACCAAAGCAGGTTTGAGCCTTCTGCACTGCTCATGGAGGGTATTAAACAAGATGTAGAAGAAACATTTGGTTCCTTAGTAGCTTCAAGCTCTCAACCACCTACTTCCACATCTACCAATCTCCAAATTCAAGCACTTCAAGGTCAAGTCTCCACTCTGTAATTCTCCAATGATAAACTTACAGCTCAAGTGCATGCTCTCACTACACTGGTGCAGAGACAACAGGAAGACTTTCAAGCATTGGTGGACTCCTACAAGCAATTATAAATACAGAATTCTGTTGGTTTGGGAGCCATCACGGGCAAGCTCAATATTCCACTACCTGCACTTCCTGAGTCCGTGAGGTCAGAATTACCAACTCCCGTACTCATGCCTATTCCCAACACTAAGGGGGAGATAGAAGCTAGGATTCAACAATCCAGGGATGTTGGTAAGTCAAAGGAGCCTAATAAATTGATATCAATAAATCAGCATGATCAAAGCTCTTCAAAAGCTCAAATCTCTGAAGATGTGGGAAAGGAAAGACTTCTAAAAGCTGCAGAAGGACCTTGTCAAGATCAAGAATTGAATGAACTTCTGACAGTATTGAGGGTGTCTCTCCACAACTACTATATCACATACAAGAAAGCTTTGGCCAATAACTTAAACTTTGTTAGAGTGGTGCTTGTAAAGGTTGACAACTTTCTGGAGAAAAGGATTGTTGCTAATGTAAATGACTGTGGACTGATGTCTCCAGGTGTCTCTCACCAATTTTAAAATACTGAGAGCATCTGAGTTGGATGTGGTAATTGATAAAGTGCATGTAGTAATTCCAGAGGACACCTAACTGCTAAAGGAACTCAAAAATGTACAAATAGCTATTTTTCCTGAAGCCTATCTCTATCCAAGCAAGGGGATTGCCTACATCTGTTCATAAACTAGGAAATGCAGAATCCTCACAGTTCCAAAAAACTGTGTAAGAAACAACTTGAGATGATTATGACTCTTGAGACTGATCTAAAGACCAAGATAAACAAGAAAATTAAAGATGAGGAAATGATCAGAATCTTGGGGAGATATCTTCAGAATATAGAGACCATGTTGCCTACCACAGATTCTAACTTAAAGGATTACAAGGATGATGATGAGCGGAAGCAAAATGATCAACCTCCTTCTGGATCAAATCCAAGTCAATCCTCTAAAGCAACTGGCAACAAAGATAAGAAGCAGGAGGAGAAGGGAGATGACAAGAAGAGAGGAGAAGAGAGAAGGAGAAAGAAAAGACAAGATAACTTAGAACCACAACAACAAACCCTAAGAATCCAAATTATTCAAGCTCAACCCTCTAAGCCAAAAAACTCAAACACTAAACTACCTCAAACCTTAAAGCCTAAGTACCTGTACAAACAAACTACTAACATCTTTCTGAAAATACCAATCACCTCAAACCAAACATTTCTCAAGAAAATCTCAAACCTACCTTTTGTTAAGCCATCAACCAAAATTCACTACAAGTCTATTGGGAGAAAACCTAAGAAAATGCAAGTTACTGAGAGGGCCATTTGGAACTGTTACAATCAAAATGATTTTCTACCTCTAAACTGGTGCATCTCAGATGAAGACTACTTTCAACAACTAGCTGAAGAAATGGTTAGAGTTTGGGTTGTAACACTAAGGGAAGTAAGAATCTACTATTAGAATGGGTCCTTCACATTTCTTGGCAGCTACTTAATGGACACCTTTTCACCCACAAAGATCAAAAGAGTGATAAGCTTACTAAAGGATAAGGATACTACAACTAAGGCATGTAGATCTGTTTTAGCTGAATGGTTGGTAGAAAGGGAAGAAAGAAGAGCAAGAAACAAGGCTGAATATGAGGAGAGGAATAGAAAGTGTGATGAGGAGATAGAAATGTACATTAAAAAATATGAAGATCTCAAGAAAAAAGGGATGAGAAGAGTTACAAAGGATGAAAGATTTCTAAATATCAAAGCTGGCACATTCTCAAGATTTAGGATTGATTTACTGAGTAGTTATTCAATACATGACAAGTCAAATTTGTGGAAGCTTTAAGAGAGACACCAATTATAGAGGAACTAGAAATTTTTGTATACTTAAAGGACCTCATTAGAGAAGAAACAGGAGATGTGACATTTGTCTGATATGTATATTTGCTAAACTCAAGAAATCACCTAATGTATAAATGTTATATTTGTGTCAATTTGTATGTAAAGTCTAACTGTCCATTGTAGCTTGGGGTTAGTCTTGTTAACATGCATGAATTTGTGATAAGCAATCTTCTCACAAATTGGGGGAGATTGTTGTACAAGACATGTTTGTGCTATAACAAGACTAAGTCAAATTGACAACCCTAAGTAAGTTGTATGATAATCTAAGTTTGCATTTTGTATTGTATCACTTAAGTCTGTAAAAATGTAAATAGATTAGACTGGCGTATTTTTCTGTAAACAGTCTCAAGCCTAAGAATAAACTCTGGAAGAAGATCATGAATATCATGCCTCAGAAAAAGTATGAAGAAGCTTGGAGTTAAATAAATCTGTTTTGTGAAAAACATTCCCAGTCAAGAAATCTACAAGTCACAGATTAAGTGTTATAGAGAAGTCATTTGAGAACTCCCGAATGACTTATCAAGAAGTACAAAAAATATTATAGAGAAGTCTCAGAGATATCGACAAGCCAAATGAAGATGTGAAGATCGGAGATATCGACAAGTCAAATTATCACTGGAGATCTTAGAGATATTCGATAAGTCAAAGTATCACTAGAGATCTCTGAGATATCGACAAGTCATTTCTGCAATAGAGAACTCAAAGATATCGACAAGTCAAAATAAAGACATGAAGATCGGAGATATCAACAAGTCAATTCTACGTGCAGAAATTTAGAGACCTCGACAAGCCAAATTCTCTTATAGAGAACTCAGAGACTTCGATATGTCAAAACAATTATAGAGTAATGAGAGATCTCGATAAGCCATTATACTTATCGAGATGTCGAGTTCTCTATATAACAAACTGGAGATATCGAGGTTAAACTCAAAGTACAAAGTGCAGACCAGTTAAATATCCAAGATTATCAATCAACAAGCAAATCAATCACTAATTTGAAAAGTCTACAAAAGTAGCTTGAAGAGAACAAGATCAAAGGCCAAGAATAACTGACAAAGTAAAGTAACAGACATGCACGATTTGTAAAGATACACTAAGGCAGAAATAGAAAGTTTTAGTTAACTTAAAGTAGGGTTTAGTACATACTATTACATGTTATGTAAAACCAGTATTTACTTTTCTATAAAGTAAACACTGGATGCTTTGTTTTAGTTGTAACAAAATAGATCTAAAAATCTTGTAACTCTCTCAAGATAGAAGCTTAGTTCTTAACATAACAAGAACCCAAAAATTTGTAGCAAAACACATATTTGATTTTAATATAAAAGTAAGTGAGTTTTGAAAGATAGTGTGTTCCTGTGCATGTTTTGTTAGTCCCTTAACAATATAGCAAGAATTACAGAAGGGGGGTTGAATGGAATTCTTGAACCTTTTTCTCGAAATAAAAATGTTCAACTCGATTATAGATATATTTGTTTTGATTAGCACAATGCGGAATGTAAACTTAATTGAATTAAAACATAAGTAATTAAAAACAAGAGTCTTTAAAAACTTTCTGGTGGATTTAAACAATTCCACCAGAGATATATATTATATATCGAGAGGACTCTGTGTGCAAGAATGCTCACAGCTGCTTACAAATTGAACTACTGAGAATACAGGAAATGCTAAAGATTCTGCTTACAAAGATTTCTCTGTTTTTGTGTTTCTCAGCTATCTCAGTTATATTTCTATTTGCTACACTCTTGGTTTATATAATACCAAGATTATAAAGTCAAAAAGACTGAACAAATATAAAAACTATCAGTCTTAAGCTTTGCTGCTTTTCGTCCTCTATTACCCAGTTAATGGGCTTCCACAGTGTGTTTGTATACATCTCGACGGCTGTGTGTCAGCTTTCACTGTTCAACTGCTGTTTGAATTCTTCATATGATCATCCGTCGACTTTCAGAACATCCGTTGATGGTTTAATTGATCATCCGTCGACTGCTATATTAAACATTCGTTGGTAGTCATTTGATCATCCATCGATGGTTTTGTTATCATCCGTCAGTAGCTATTTTGGCACTTGACTCTATTTCACTTATGCAGAATTACAAGACATCATCTATGTACAATTAATCAACCTATTCTGCATATCTAGTTAAAATCAACATGACTTATATGCTACTACAGATTCTATACAAAGGTCATACATAACTGTGCTACAAACTTATTATTACATAAGCTACTCACTCGATGGATAATAAGTTAATCATCCGTCGGGACTATAATGAGTTATCCGTCGGGACTATAATTCTTATCTGTCGAGTGCTACATCATTTCACTAAGTAAAATCTACTTGGATGTTTTGTTTATGAAATCATCAAGTACACAACATATGCACAACAATCTCCCCCAATTTATGTGTACTGGAATTGTAGCCATAAATTAAGAGATACTTGATGATAACAAAACATCCTGAACATACATCTTTAAAGATAAGTAGATAAACTGAAAGTGCTTCAATTAAACAAAATGTACAAGGTTTGGCTCACAGTCAATTCAAGATGCTCCTCTAGCCTGAGCAGATTTTTCTAGTTCCTTGAAGGTCTGGATCTTCTTCCAAGCAATCTGTTATTTTCCTCAATTTGATTCTGGAGCTGCCTGTGGAATTCCAGTTCATCAGATTCTGAGAGATCTAGCTTTTCTTGCATTTCCAAGAGAGTCTCATTGCTAGAGATACTCAGTTGGTCTTCTAATCTGAAGAATCTTCTCACACCCTTGTCATCCATGAACTCCATTAGCCAGTAGGGCCTTAGATGCACTCTTCTCCCTGTATATGGGATAATTAGTTTCTTTGGGAGTGCATCCTTAGCTCTAACACTCCTTAGCTCTTCAATCTTCTTCAATACTAGTCTTCTTGCAGTTACGTTGAACCCAAAGTTTTTCTTGAAGGATGAATAGACTTTAATCAACACAGCTTGGCTTTCTTGAAGAATCCTGTGAAGTGGCCACTAAATCTCCCTTCCTCCTTTGTACTTGAACACCAACCTTTCAGGTAGGTTTCTGTATGCATCAATTGCCCTTACTTCATCCAGTTCATCCAGATAAAAATTTAGATCTGAAAATTCTTTCATGTCACACAAGTACAAGTAGTCTCCCCTGTTGACCTTGGGTTGAGCTTTAACTACTGACTTGGATTTGAGAGTTGACAGCTTCACTTTCTTGATTGCCCTTGACTTTGTCCTTTTTGGCTTGCTAAGGATTGGTAAGTTGAAGTCAGGAATTGGTATGTTATCCCACTCTATTGGCTCATCCTTTGGCACAATAGGTTCACCATGTATGTTCCTGTAGGGATCCACCACCCTTATGTCTTCAAATACCACAGAGGGCTTTGATGCTTGAGTTGTAGCTGGTGTGGATTCCTTAGGAAATTGATCTTCCAATTCCTTGTCAACAACATCCAGTTTCCTTTTTGTTCTTCTAGCCAATTCTTTCTTCCTTGGGGATTTCTTCTGTTCTTCAATTTTCTTCTTTGATTCAGCAGCTTCAGATGGTTGAGAGGGAATTTGTTGAGAAGAGTTTACAGCCTGTAGCTTGGCCAAGATAACAATCTGTTCTTTCTTTTGTTTAGACTTCTTTGCATCTAGAGCAGCTTGCCTCTTTTCCTGCTTTAATCTGGCTTTTTCTTCTTTCTTTGCTTGAGCAAATTGTGGATGTCCAACTACCACACAAATTTCCTTTCCATTTCTGAATATCTTAGCAATTCTCCTTTTTGAAGCTGAATCAGCTGGATCTTTATAGAAGACAATAGATCTTGACAGAAGCTTCTTTTCATCAGGCTTGGGTGTCTCATACACAATGTACATAGGGTTCTTCCCAGATGATTTAGGATAATTTGCCCTTTGTTTAAGAATTGTTTCAGCCTTTGTAGACTTGATGCAGGAAGATTGTCCTTTTTCCAGATAGTTCATGCTCATCTCATTCACACTGATTGGCTTGACATGAGAGTAATGGATGGCTGACTTAACTGGCTCCTTGACTAGTTCAAACTTTTTCTGTATCTCCTCATCAATCTTATTCCAGTTGATCAAACTCAACTTTCCTTTTTCAGCAACTTTCAAATTTGCTGCTGCTGCTTTAATTAGATCTATACCATCTGCAACTGTTGGCTTGGAGACAGTAATTGAAGGTACAATTACTTTGCTGATTTGTACTTGAAGTTTCTCCCCCTCAGTTGGTCCTTTCTCCCCCTTACTTGATTCTCTCTCCCCCTTTTTGTTATCATCAAGTTGAGGAGTTAGGCCTTGTGCTTTAGCCAGTTGCATGAGAAAATTTGTCTGAGTCTGTTGATTTTGAAGAAGGATAGCCACTGAATTCTCAATAACTTGAACTCTGTCTTCCAGCTTGGCTAGCTTCTTTTCAGAATCTGATTCTCTCCTTAGTCTCAGTAATAGATCTTGCATGGTACCATATGGCATTACAGAATCCAACTTCTCAGAATTATAAGTTTTCAAGTCAGCTATATCTCTTTTTAGTTCATCCACACTCAGATTCTGTCTTAAGTGCTGGATCTTTATGAGATGTAGAGAGTCTAGGTGAGCTTGAAGAATAGCCTTGGTACCAGCATCTAAAGTTTCCTGAAGGGCCTTTTGAATAGCCATCACTTGCTTGACCAAAGATACACCTGTTGGATTTTAATCGCAGCGGAGGCATGGCAAAACACTTTTACACATATAAAATCCAAATAAAAGCATATAAATCGTGGTAAAAACGTAGGGATCGATTACTAACCTTTAATATGTGATCCAAGAGCAACGATCGGAGATCCTTAGCAGCTGCTCCTCAAACGTGAAGCACTCCACCGGTATCCACCAAGAAAACGACGATAAGGAGGAGGAGGAGGTGGAGAGAATTTGGTTTTCTAAAACTTTTGGGTTTTTGGGTTCAAATAAAAATAGGGTCTATAATAGTATATTTATAGGCAAAATTTTCAGCTGAAATTTTCCCATAAATATTATTATTATTATCCCATTTATTATTCTCATTAATAATTAAAACACCTTTTAATTATTAATCCTTTTTCTAAACACTTTAGAAATAATTCTCTATCTTGATTTAATTTCAAAAAATTAAATCCTTAATTAATGATATTAAGAACTTTTCTTAATTAATTTATAATCAATTAAATCTCATTTAATCAATTATTAAATTTTCCAATTAATTATTTATTTCACAAATAAATAATTATTAGCCATTATTAATTAATTCCTCCACCATTAAATCATTCTCTTTTTATGGTGTGACCCTGTAGGTTCAATATTAAGCCGGTAGTAGAAATAAATAATAATAAAACTATTTTATCATTATTTATATAAATTCTCTAATTTATTAAATATGATTAATTAATTAATCACATTTATTCTACATCGTGAGGGATACTTCTCAGCATATCGCGACTATCCGGATAATATGAATTCACTGCTTAGAATACCAAGAACCTATTCAGTGAATAGTTACCGTACAATTAAACTCCTTCTACCCTATAATGTCCCGATTAAATATAAGGCATGGATCTCGTGTCAAGCCTATCTAATTCAATCACTTGCTTACCATTTACTATGCGTAGTTCTATGCAAATTAGAAACTCCTTTCTAATTTCATTCACTCTGGCCAGAGATTCCTGAACTACCATAAGTGGATCAGCCTTGAACATTCGCTTCCTTCACTGGAAGGGGTAGATCCTTTATTGCTCATACACTATCTTCGTGTATAAATTCCTATACCCAGTAGAGCCCTAATAATTGTCCCTGGAGACTAAGAACTAAACCAAAGCATAGTTCAGTGTACACAAGATGACTATGATGACCTCAAGTCTAAGGATACTTGTACAACTATCACTATATGAACAACTGCTGACACGTGAGTGAACTCCATCAGTTGTTCAGCTGTGCGAGTCATGTTCAGTGAACTTATTCTATAATAAGCACCTACATACTAGCTATAGTGTCACCACACAAATGTCTATGAGAACAGACATCCTTCATAATGAAGCAAGCATAGTATGTACCGATCTTTGCGGATTATTAATGACCAGTTAGTAATCCTATGATCAGGAACTATTTAAGTTTAGAGTTATCATCTTTTAGGTCTCACTATTATGATCTCATCATAATCCATAAAAAGCTTTACTCTAAACTATGGTATATCTTATTTAAACACTTAAATAGATAGAGCCCGTAATAAAAACAAAACAAGTCTTTTATTAAAATCAATGAAATCAAAACATATTACATAAAGAGTTATTCCTAAATCTTAATACATGATTGGACTTAGGACATATTCCTTTCAATCTCCCACTTGTACTAAAGCCAATCACTCTGGTATCTAATACCCAACTTGTCTTTATGACGATCAAAGTGACTTTCATAAAGTAGCTTTGTGAGTGGGTCTGCTATGTTGTTATGTGTGTCAACTCTAATTCAATATAATACAAGAAATGTTATCGCGCTCCCACTAACCCTTTTGTAGACGCATGGTTCATCTACGTTTTTGATAAAATCAAACTCTTTGATTGTCTCATCAAAACGGATATTCCATCTACGAGAAGCTTGCTTTAAACCACATATGGTTCGCAGTAGCTTACACACTAGGTTTTCATTTCCCTCGGAAAGAAAACCATCTGGCTATATGCCAGATCTCATAGTCGTAGTAAGCATCAATCGCAAGCAAAATCCGAACTGATTTTAACAGGGCTACAGGTAAAAGGTTTCATCAAAGTCAATCCATTGCCTTTGTCTGAATCCTTTTGCCACAAGCTTGGCCTTATAGGTCTCCACCTGGCCATCTGCTCCAATCATTCTTTCGTATACCGTATACTATGCCATTTCTCTGAGTCAACACTACTCATAGCCTCATTATAGGTCACAGGGTCGTCATCATAAATGATCGACAACTCATTGTCATTCTTAATGACAAGGCCATATTACCTCTCAGGTTGGCGAGACACTCTCTCTGTTCTATGAATGGGCTGTTCCATAAAAGGTTGTTCAGTCAGAACAGGTGTTTCCACTTGATCCGTAGTAGTTTGTGCTTCTTGAACTTCATCAAGTTCAATTTTGCTCCCACTGTTTCCTTCAAGGATAAACTCCTTTTCCAAGAAGGTAGCATGTCTGGAGACAAACACTTGATGATCGGTGTAAAAGTAATACCCTAAAGTCTCTTTAGGATATCCCACAAAACTATATTTTACGGATCGATATTCCAGCTTATCTGGGTCAACTTACTTGACATAAGCTGGACATCCCCAAATCTTAACGTGTTTAAGACTCGGTTTCCTTTCTTTCCATGTCTCATACGGAGTTTGAGGAACAGATTTGGAAGGCACCTTATTCAGTAAATATGCTGAGGTTTCCAATGCATAACCCCATAGGAATACTGGAAGATTTGCATAGCTCATCATGGACCGAACTATGTCTAACAAAGTTCGATTTCTCCATTCAGATACTAATCTGGAGGAGTCCACTGGGAGACTATACAATTTACTTTGAGATAATCCAGAAACTCTCCATTCAAGTATTCACCTCCTCGATCTAATCGAAGAATTATAATACTATGTTTGGTTTGTTTCTCCACTTCATACATATATTCTTTGAACTTTTCAAAGGCCTCAGACTTGTGTTTCATCAAACACATATCCGAATCTAGATCTATCATCTATGAAAGTAATGAAGTATGAAAATCCACCCATGGCTTGCATAAACATTGGTCCACATACATCTGTGTGTACCATTCCTAGCAAATTTGCAGTCCTCTCTCCATGTCTACTAAATGGAGACTGCAATGCCACTATAAAGTGAGATTTTCATCATCCCTTTTCTTTTATTAGTTTGTTCAATCTGAAGTAAATTATGCCACATATATACAGACCATTATTTAAAGTACCACGTCCATAAAGAATATTATCTCTAAGAATAGAACATTCATTATTCTCAATAATAAATGAAAATCCAGCCAAGTCTAACATGGGAATAATATTCCTCACAATCGAGGGAACAAAATAACAATTATTTAAAACAATAGTCTTGCCCGTAGGCATATGAAAATGAAATGATTCTACATCTTCAGCAGCAACTCTTGCTCCATTTCCCATCAGTAGAATCACCTCCTCTTCCTCAAGAGTCATACTTCTCCTTGGTCCCTGCAACAAATTGCAGATTTGAGAACCACAGGCGGTATCTAATACCCAAGTAGAAATTTGATTTAATGACATATTCACTTCTATCATGAACATACCTGAATCAGAAGCGGTAGTCTCACTACCCTTCTTCTTCTTCAATTCTGCAAGGTAAACCTTGCAGTTCCTCTTCCAGTGCCCCACCTTGTTACAGTGAAAGCAAACAACTTTGCTCTTGGGGTCTTCAGCTTTTGGTGGAACCGGCTTTTCTTCACCTACTTTCTTCTTCTTGGAAGAGTTCCTCTTCCTTTTCTTAGGATTGGAACCTTCACCAATTAGAAGAACAGAACTCTTCTTAGGGGGAAAATTCGCGCAGTCTTCAACATGTTGTGGAGTTCAGGCAGGCTGACATCCAACTTATTCATGTGAAAGTTCACAACAAACTGTGAGAACGAACTCGGAAGCGATTGCAAGACCAAGTCTTGGCTCAGCTCCCCATCCATGGCAAAACCAAGTTGTCCAAGACGTTCAATCAAATTGATCATCTTAAGTACATGGTCATTCACAGATGTTCCCTCAGACATCCTACGACCGAACAACTCCTTCGATATCTCATATCGAGCTGTCCTCCCTGCCACATCATACAACTCTTGTAGATGTATGAGGATAGTGTGAGCATCCATATGCTCATGTTGCTTCTGTAGCTCAATGTTCATGGAAGCTAGAATGATGCATTGAGCAACATTTGCATCATCTATCCACTTACGATACACAACATGTTCATCATTATGTGCATCACTAGCAGGTTCAGTAGGCTTAGGTGAGTCAATCATGTATTCCAGCTTCTCAATCCTGAGAACAATTCTCAAGTTTCGAAGCCAGTCAGCATAATTAGGACCAGTCAATTTGTGAGCATCTAGTATGCTCCTGAGTGATAGTGCAGAAGACATAATGTATATTGTAAATCTGTAAATGATAAACACATAACAACACTTAGCAAATATTCGATTTCATTTTAAAACACTATATGAATCGGGTCTTTATTCATAAGTGGCTCCCACTAGTTTACCTAATTTATTCAACCCCCTACGTGAAAAATTAAGCATTCATAATGCTAGTGGGAATAGGGATCCTACATTCCAATACACAACCCCGGCTGTAGCACGAACCGCCATGTAATGTTCAATAGGCAGACAACTCTTGTCAATTACATCTTATGTTATTCCCTAATCAAACTTTAGCCTCTTGAATAATTGAGTCTCGGCTGTAGCACGACAAACTCAATATTCTAAGTCAAGTCTAACCCAACATTCCGTACAGTTGAATCAGTCCCCAAAGGCCCACGGCTGTAGCACGTACCGACCTTTAGATTCTTATTCAATGTACACATCTCTATGTAATAGACAAGTATTTCTTATTTCAAAATTGAAGCCCTCGGCTGTAGCACGAACCGACAATGATTCAAAAATAAGAACTACTTTCTATCATGTTGGAAGGCTATGACCGACACAAGCCCATTGTATCATTAGCCAATTACTACTTGATATTATTTAATTTTAGAGGGATTATATTACGTTACAATCATAATCATATTATAAAGAAATTGTTCCTTTTAAATTAAATATTTCAAATCAATAATCAATAATCAGATGATTCCCAGATCGGGTGGAGCATTGTCAAGAGGCGTCACTTAATAACCCTTTCTTACAGATAGAAATATGTTGTTGACAGAATCATCCTTTCTCTCATATCAAAAATTCATATTCAATTACGTGTTTCACAAACATAAGAATCTCATGATTGTATTCATAATATTGTTATTAAGGTTATGAAACAATTTCACTATACTAGGTTGTCTAACAAACGCCTTATGTTCATTTAAGTTCACCTAAATCTATCATCGCATGATAAACTAAGCATATATCACATATATAAACATGAATAAACATCAAGGTAGGCATGTTATATCATCTAGCACATTAGTCTAAGCATTATACATCTCTATGTATCACATGAAGCATTTAAAAGCAGTTAAAATAGTTAAAAACAGCTTTAAAACACTTTCGGAAATATAAACAGTTAAAAACTTTTATATAAACTAAAATTGATCACTCCATTAGATCCGTCTCGGAAAAATGAATCCAACGGTATATTGCACGCCTAAAACGGAGTTACGAAACTCCCAGAAAATCAAATTTAATGTGGACAATCGGGCTGTAACGCATTACAGGAACGCGTTACAAGCCCTATAACGCATTCCGGTGATGCGTTACAACCCTTTTAACCAATTAAAAGGTGTAACGCATTCCGTGAATGCGCCACAGGGTGTAACGCATTCCCGGAATGCGCGACACCTTTTTTTTTCTTTTTCAGCAGCCGCCGTTGCTTTCCTCGGTTGCCGCGCCTGACAGTTGTGTACCTTGTACCTTTGCTTTTCTTTACTCCAACAGACAGACAAGCAACAGCAGCAGATGTGTATATATATATACATACTAACAAATAATATATATATATATATGATTATTTAATTACAAATTTAATTACAAGATCTTCAAAAATTTATAATAAAAAATCTATACATCATAAAATTATGAAAAAAATACCCAGACGATCTACAACACTTGTAGAACCCAGATCAACATTCAAAATTATTCTGAGAAATGATTTCTCATCAGACAAAATTAATCCATGATATAACTTGTAAAAATCATAATTAATTCATACAAGCACATAAAATTCTGAAAATTTTACCACAGATCTATATGCATACAACCTATGCTCTGATACCAATGTTAGATTTTAATCGCAGCGGAGGCATGGCAAAACACTTTTACACATATAAAATCCAAATAAAAGCATATAAATCATGGTAAAAACGTAGGGATCGATTACTAAACTTTAATATGCGATTCAAGAGCAACAATCGGAGATCCTTAGCAGCTGCTCCTCAAACGTGAAGCACTCCACCGGTATCCACCAAGAAAACGACGATAAGGAGGAGGAGGAGGTGGAGAGAATTTGGTTTTCTAAAACTTTTGGATTTTTGGGTTCAAATAAAAATATGGTCTATAATAGTATATTTATAGGCAAATTTTCAGCTGAAATTTTCCCATAAATATTATTATTATTATCCCATTTATTATTCTCATTAATAATTAAAACACCTTTTAATTATTAATCCTTTTTCTAAACACTTTAGAAATAATTCTCTCTCTTGATTTAATTTCCAAAAATTAAATCCTTAATTAATAATATTAAGAACTTTTCTTAATTAATTTATAATCAATTAAATCTCATTTAATCAATTATTAAATTTTCCAATTAATTATTTATTTCATAAATAAATAATTATTAGCCATTATTAATTAATTCCTCCACCATTAAATCATTCTCTTTTTATGGTGTGACCCTGTAGGTTCAATATTAAGCCGGTAGTAGAAATAAATAATAATAAAACTATTTTATCATTATTTATATAAATTCTCTAATTTATTAAATATGATTAATTAATTAATCACATTTATTCTACATCGTGAGGGATACTTCTCAGCATATCGCGACTATCCGGATGATATGAATTCACTGCTTAGAATACCAAGAACATATTCAGTGAATAGTTACCGTACAATTAAACTCCTTCTACCCTACAATGTCCCGATTAAATACAAGGCATGGATCTCGTGTCAAGCCTATCTAATTCAATCACTTGCTTACCATTTACTATGCGTAGTTCTATGCAAATTAGAAACTCCTTTCTAATTTCATTCACTCTGGCCAGAGATTCCTGAACTAGCATAAGTGGATCAGCCTTGAACATTCGCTTCCTTCACTGGAAGGGGTAGATCCTTTATTGCTCATACACTATCTTCGTGTACAAATTCCTATACCCAGTAGAGCCCTAATAATTGTCCCTGGAGACTAAGAACTAAACCAAAGCATAGTTCAGTGTACACAAGATGACTATGATGACCTCAAGTCTAAGGATACTTGTACAACTATCACTATGTGAACAACTGCTGACACGTGAGTGAACTCCATCAGTTGTTCAGCTGTGCGAGTCATGTTCAGCGAACTTATTCTATAATAAACACCTACATACTAGCTATAGTGTCTCCACACAAATGTCTATGAGAACAGACATCTTTCATAATGATGCAAGCATAGTATGTACCGATCTTTGCGGATTATTAATTACCAGTTAGTAATCCTATGATCAGGAACTATTTAAGTTTAGAGTTATCATCTTTTAGGTCTCACTATTATGATCTCATTGTAATCCATAAAAAGCTTTACTCTAAACTATGGTATATCTTATTTAAACACTTAAATAGATAGAGCCCGTAATAAAAACAAAACAATTCTTTTATTAAAATCAATGAAATCAAAACAGATTACATAAAGAGTTATTCCTAAATCCTAATACATGATTGGACTTAGGACATATTTCTTTCAACACCAAATTATCCTGGTGTAGATTCCTTTGTCCATGCCCATCCAGGTAAATTTAAAACAGAACTTGGGCCTTCATCTCCCCCTAAGTTCATGCTTCCATCCAGAGAAACAGAGTCATCATCATTAGAATTTACTCCAAATTCTTCACATGGCTCACCAGCTTGAGAAGGCATCCTATTGACAGCAACTTTATCTCTTTGAAGAGATTCTGAGGTGTGTACTAAATTCAAAGTCTGTTCTGCCTCCACATTGCCCTGAGCAGCCAACAATTGATAGGCTGACACAAGATGAGTAAAAGTGTCAGCATCCAAGGAAATGTTATCAATTTCAGCTTTGTAATGTTGCTGAAATTGTGTTTCCTTTTCAGCATCATCCACAATCATTGACTCACTAGCAATGGCTGGATCCACCCTTATTTCTCCTGTACCTGCCTTTCGCTCATAATCTCTCTTTTGTTGCATCAGGGTCTCACCCTGGCTCCCCACCCTCACACCCTCACCTTCACCTACTAAGGTGGGACTCCTCTCACTCACTTTTGCCAATCCTGAATAAATGGATTGCTGAGATTCACTCTTTTCCTCTCCTTTTGCCTGGGAGCAACCCAGCCTTTCACTCAATGCACTATCCTCTCTCAGTCCTAAGAGTGACTGTATTACCACTAAATCTTCTGCACTAGAAATAATTGAAGTTTGAAGTTGTGCAGAGACACTCGACGGATAAGTGATATCCATCGGGTGAGTGGTAAAGCTATCCGACGGATAACTGCTGTTAAGTTTATCCGTCGGGATACAATCACTACTCGACGGATGAGCAACATCCATCGAGAGAGTAGAAATAAATGAGGTGGGAAGAGAAACTATTGTTGACTCTGTGTTGATTGAAGTTATTTGAGGCACAGATGTCACAATAGTATCTGAAAGAATTGGCAAGTGAGATAACAAATCATCTAAAAGATGATGCTCACTTGCACTAGATTTTGGCTTCCCCAACAGAGTTAAAGAAGGGGAATCAGGAATTGAAGTGTTTATCATATCCACTTCTAGAGAGTTTGTTGGTGAGTATGGTGTTTCAGAGGCTTCTATTATAAGAGATTTTGACTGTGACTCCACATTTATTGGAGCCACATCAAACTGAATTTGAGAAAGTGCAGGGACTGTGTCTTTAGCACCAGTTTGCACTGTGTGTGTGCCCTGTACATCCCCAATGGTTTTGGATTTCTTCTTTCTTGTGTAAGTTTGGGGTGAGCTTGTGTCCCTAACCCTTTTGGCCTGTGCTCTTGGCTGAGAGATTTGTTCAATAGCCATATCCTTTTGGGAGGAAGCAGCTAAAAGTGAGCTTTTGTCTTTTTTAAGCACTACAGTTTATTGGGAAACTGCAGTGTGGCTAGGCTAGGATTCACTCAACTCTCCAACCTTATCCTTGGGGTTTCTTTGATGTTCACCCCTTCCCTCACCTAACTGACCCTCCTTCACACTCCCCTCTTTGGCTTTGGTAGATTTTTCAACTGGTACCTTTTGAGAGATACAAGAGGGGGTTTTCTTTGACTTGGATTTAGAAATTATAGTTGTTTTGGCAGCTTTGGTAGGAAACTGTTTGGTCATTGTCACAGTTGCCATAACTACTCCTGAACTCAAAGAAATTGAAGAGATTGGTATAGTTGAGGGTATGGATGAACTTACTCACTTACCTGAGGTGTCTGCATTACAGGAAAGTAGAACATTGGCACATCCCTATGATGGTTGGCTCTGTTTAAAGCTGCAATGATTCTTCTCTCTTGAACCCAACAAGCTAATTTGTTGTTTGGGTTCTCAAGTACAATCTCTTGACAAAGATGGTTAGCCAATATCATGAAAAATCTAGCATAATATACATTCTTTCCTCTTTTGGCTAACTCACCTAGTTTAAAACCTAACTCATACAAGACAAGGTCACTGAAATTGTAAAATTTATCTGTAACTAGCATGTATAGCATATTAAGCATGGAAATATTCACAGAATCAAAATTACTGATTTTTCCAGAGAAAACTTTAGTCACAACATCACAAATGAAACTCCATTCCTTCCTAAGACCTAATCTTCTAATATCACTTAGCTTAGTAGTAGGAAGTGCATAATGCATGAAATTAAGCATATTGATAATATCAGTGTCATTGTGTGGTGAAGTTACATTATCATCAGGAATTTTGAAACATGCTTTTATCACATCACTATTGATACATAACTCATTACCTTTGATAGTTAGAGTGATGGTTTTGTCAGTAGAGTTGTAGATTGCAGTGGTCCACATTTCTTCAACAACTTCACAGAAAATTGTGGGTGATTCAAGCATGGCATAACTTAACTTGCAGTTCTTCACGAAGTCCATCATCTTGTGATAGTCTTCTGATTGCCGAATACCCTTATTGACCAACGTAGTGAAGTTGTTCTTCTCATAAATGAACGCAGTCTGAGACATAATCTTTACTACAGGTGCCATTGTTAGAGAATTAAAGCTTGAAGAGAAAGAGAATATTTGCTTGAGAGAGAATGAAATAAAAGCAGTTGAATTTGAGAATGACAAAAGAAAATAATTGGAATGAAATAAGCTTTTATACTATCTCAAAAACAACGGATGAAAATAATAAAAAAAAGTAAATTACCCAAAAGAAATTGCCTAAAATAGCCGTTTTTAAAAATAAACTGTAAAAAATTCCACCCATTATCCGTCGTGTAATGCTTACAAACTGTAAGTATACTCGATGGATAATGTTCAGGGAATTAACGGTTAAGATTTAGACAATTCGACGGATGAGGATAAACTGTTATCCGTCGAGTTTTAAAAGGTTCCAGAAAAGTAATTGATTTTTATTTGCAAATAGTATATCGACGGATGACTCAACTCAATGGATAATGGTCATCCGTCGAGATGCAAATTTGGACTTAGCCAAAATTTTATCCATGACTAAAAATCAGCTAAATTTTTGGCTACATTTCAACTTGCAAAATAACTCAGATAAATTCAAGAGTAATTAAGCATACCTAACTCACTTACCAACCTTGAAAAGGTGGATTCATCCAGTGGCTTGGTAAAGATATCTGCAAGTTGCTTATCACTTGGAACAAAATGTAACTCTACAGTACCATTCATTACATGTTCCCTTATGAAATGGTACTTGATGTCTATGTGCTTTGTCCTTGAATATTGCACTGGATTTTCAGTGATGGCAATTGCACTTGTGTTATCACAGAAAATAGGAATCCTCTCAACTTGCAAACCATAGTCTAGCAATTGATTTTGCATCCATAAAATCTGTGCACAGCAACTGCCAGCAATAATATATTCAGCTTCAGCTGTAGAAGTAGAAACTGAATTTTGCTTTTTACTGAACCAGGACACAAGCTTGTTTCCTAGAAATTGACAGGTTCCTGTTGTGCTCTTTCTGTTAATTCTGCAACCTGCATAGTCTACATCTGAATAACCAGTTAGATCAAAACCAGAATCTCTAGGATACCAAATGCCAAGTTTTGGTGTTCCCTTGAGATATCTGAAAATTCTCTTAATAGCTATCAAGTGAGATTCTCTAGGATCAGCCTGAAATCTAGCACATAAACATGTAGCAAACATTATATCTGGCCTACTAGCTGTTAAGTACAGAAGTGAGCCAACCATGCCTCTATAGCTTGAAATATCCACAGACTTTTCAGTAGTGTTTAATTCAAGTTTAGTTGCAGTGGCCATGGGAGTTTTTGAAGATGTGCAATCCATTAGACCAAACTTCTTTAAAATATCAAAAATATATTTAGTTTGACTAATGAATATTCCATCACTAACTTGCTTAACTTGTAAAATATGCTAGAGCCATTAACATTTCTGAAAAATAAAGTTTTATCTATAGTACCTCTTGTGAAGTGATTTTCCAAAAGGAACTTTGATAAAGTGTCATACCAGGCTCTAGGTGCTTGCTTCAGTCAATAAAGTGCTTTCAGTAGATAATAGACATACTCTGGAAAATTTGGATCTTCAAAGCCAGGAGGTTGACTAACATACACTTCTTCCTCCAAATCTCCATTCAGAAAGGCACTTTTGACATCCATTTGATAGACCTTGAAATTGGCATGGGCTGCATAGGCTAAGAAGATTCTGTTGGCTTCAAGTCTTGCAACAAGAGCAAATGTTTTATCAAAATCTATTCCTTCTTGCTGGCAATACCCTTTAGCAACCAATCTGGCTTTGTTCCTTACTACTATGCCATTTTCATCCATCTTTGTTTCTGCATACCCATTTGGTGTCTATTGGATTCTTTCCTTTAGGCTTGGGTACCAGCTTCTATACTTTATTCCTTTCAAATTGGTTTAGCTCCTCCTGCATAGCTAAAATCCAATCAGGATCTAACAAGGCTTCTTCTACCTTCTTTGGTTCTTCCTTTGACAGGAAGCTGCTGTATAGACATTCTTCTTGAGTTGCTCTCCTTGTTTGAACTCTAGAAGAAACATCACCAATAATCAGTTCAAAGGGGTGATCTTTTGTCCATTTCCTTGGTTGAGGTAGATTAGCTCTAGATGAAGAGACCTCATTGTTGTCTTGATGTGTGATTGAGTTTTGATTGCTAGAAGCTCCCCCTGAGTTTGTGGATCTTTGATTTGAGAAAGGGGTACTTTCTATGGGTGATCTACCTTGACTTCCTGCTCCTTTTGATAACCCGACGGATGGTGAATTTTGAGTCCCGACGGATGAGGCAGGTTGTCTTTCGACAGATAACACAGATTGCCTTCCGATGGATGAAGCATTATGCAACTCGATGGATGTTGAGTTTTGTGCTTCATTGGTGGTAGATTTGTCTGCATTATCCTTAGACACTGTTTCTTGATCTTTCTCATCATCACTTTCATCACTGACCATCTCAACAGTGTCGAATTTGAGGCTCTCATGGTAATCTCCATCTTTCAGTCCTTCAATCTTTTTATCATCAAACACAACATGTATAGATTCCACAACAATGTTGGTTCTTAGATTGTAGACTCTATATGCTTTACCAACAACATATCCAACAAAAATTTCTTCATCTGCTTTAGCATCAAACTTCCCATTTTGATCTGTTTGATTTCTCAGAATATAGCATTTACAGCCAAAGACATGAAGGAAGTTTAGAGTTGGCTTCTTGTTCTTGAACAATTGATAAAGAGTCATGCATCTTGCTTGATTAATCAGAGAGATGTTCTGAGTGTAGCATGCAGTGTTTACAGCTTCAGCCCAGAAATATGTTAGTAATTTTGATTCTTCAAGCATTGTCCTTGCAGCTTCAATAAGTGATCTGTTATTCCTTTCCACTAATAGAAAGAAAGGGAGAGAGAGGAGGAGAGAAAGAGAGAGAGAGAGAGAGAGAGGAGGAGAGAGGGAGATTGAACCTGTATCATGACTTGTGAGAGCTCTGAGAGGAGAGAAAAGAGAAAATGGATAATGAGAGGGAAGTGGAGCGGGGGGTGAAAAAAGAAGGGGGAAGTCAAATAATTTAACGGCTCAGATGTACTCCAGGTAAACTACTTTAATTTAACGGTATATAATGTTGTCAGCAAAACAAATAAAGTAAAAAGTAAATTAGAAAATGGTATAAAAAATTGTGGGCTGAAATTCAAAAATTTTAAACTCTTGTCTTAAACACATTCAGACAACGGATTTACATAAAATAGTATTGTAAGAAACATAATTACCCAGCAAAACAGTATTCTAATAAATATAACGGTTTTACAGTAAAAACCGTTATTTTATAAGTACTAGGATAACGATTTTACAATAAATATTATTACGAATTATTATGCGAATAATAGTGTATAACGATCTAATTTTAACATCAATCATGCTATCTTTTATACGAGAAAATTGTTTATAACACCCCGGATGTTAAGAACTATATATTTTAGTGAGATGACAAAAATTTGAGAAAAAAATAAATGTATTTGGTTTGTTATTTTAACAGTCAACGACAGTATTTGTGATGGGTTTATTTAAGAAAAATGAGACTGGTGGTGAATGGCTGATGATAATGTAGGATGTGATAATATTTGATGTACACTCTAGAAATATGTATTAATATTTGATGTAGCAACATCCTTGTAACCGTGAATGTTTTGCATGAATATTTTTAAACCAGTTTTAAGTGAGTAAGAACTTAGAAGCAAGAAATTAACATCAAATAAATAAAAGCTAGCACAAAAGATAACATCATATTATACTTGAATTGAGATGAATATTGTTCACAAGTCAGAAGCAAAAGAAAACAATAAGAAGAAGAAGGTTAATATACAAGTTTAATGGTTCCAACCACATGTGACATCAAACATAAATACTAACCAACCATACACATGACAAAAGTTAATGTGGCCAACCATACATGGCTCCATAATATCAAATGTACCCAAAAGCTACTAGCATAATCAAGACAACTGGGAACATCTTATTATTCTCATCCCTCCTCACTGCACTCAACAGTTGACCACAACTAACTGTTTTTAAGAAGCATCCATTTAGACCTAAAGTAGGCCTACATCTATTTTTCCAACCATCTTTTAGTGCATAATAGCAAATATAGATTGTCTTGAACTTATTCACAGATTCATCAGTTACTCTTCTTGTCATGATTTCAACTCTGTTTTTGGGATTGTTTTTAAGGATTTCAAATCCAAAATCCCACACTCTAGAGTAGTGATCCTTCAAGCTTGTCAAAACACCCTCTACAGCAGCCTTCCTAACCCTTGAACACTTAATTCTAGGGACATCAATTTCCAAGTCTTCCCTAATAGTGGCAATCATATCCTTGACTTTCCATTGAGGGTTAGACCTGATCCTATCACCATACTGTTGTGGAGTCCTTGCTGCTGAGAACTCATGTAAGATTCCATTTTCCTCACAAAATGCTCTCATGACATAGTTCTTGAACTCAGTTCCATTGTCACTCCTGATTCTTCTAACTTTGAAGTCAGGATGATTGTTAACTTGCCTTATGTGATTGATGATGATTTCACTAGCCTCATCTTTAGACTTTAGGAAATATGTCCAAGAGAACTTTGAAAAATCATCTACAATTACTAGGCAAAATCTTTTCTTTGAAATTGACAATACATTGACTGGTCCAAACAGATCCATGTGAAGCAGTTACAGAGGCTCTTCAATTGCTGAATCAAGTTTCTTTCTGAATGATGCTTTGATCTGCTTCCCTTTTTGGCAGGCATCACACAGTCCATCCTTTGTAAACTCCACTAGAGGAATGCCTCTTACTAGTTCTTTCTTTACCAGCTCATTCATGGTCTTGAAGTTTAAATGATATAGCTTCTTGTGCCATAGCCAACTTTCATCTTGACTTGCTTTACTGAGAAGACAAGTTACAGCATCTGCTTTAGTTGAGTTGAAGTCAGCTAGGTACACATTTCCTCTTCTCACACCAGTGAGAACCACTTTGTTGTTTTGATTATTAGTCACAACACAGGCTTCTTTCTTGAAGGTTACTGAGTTGCCTTTATCATAAAGCTGGCTGATACTCAACAGATTGTGTTTGAGACCATCCACTAAGGCAACCTCTTCAATGATGACATTATCCTTTGAAATCAAGCCATATCCCACAGTATAACCCTTGCTGTCATCTCCAAAAGTAATACTTGGGCCAGCTCTCTCCTTAAACTCTGTGAGCAGGGTAGAATCACCAGTCATGTGTCTTGAACAGCCACTATCCAAGTACCAAAGATTCTTTATGTTTCCCTAGACATATCAAAATCAAATCAAGTTGATTTTGGTACCCAAGTTTCCTTGGGTCCTGCCTTGTTAGCTTTCTTCTTCTGTTTCTTAGGTTTTATCTCATTTGACTTAGGAATTTCAGATTCTTCCTTAGTCAATTTGGTTGTACCTTTGAAACCACTACATGCAACAGAATTATCATGCATGTTATGTCTAAAAAGAAATGGCATGCTTGGTGTAAACATGTTATTCCAGTAAGGCATGCCAAATGACATTTTAGGCATACTATATGCAACATAATATGGATTAGGTGCAAATGGCATATTAGCAAACTGTGCATTCATATTCTGTGTAGGCATAACATTAACAGGCATGGGAGGCATGGCATTCATGTTAGGAAACTGAGGCTGAACAGACATGGGAGTAGGCATGGCAGAATTTGCAATTAACAGACAAATGATTTACACTACCACACTTGACACAGATTTTTCTAGGAGCATATTTATCAGGTGTGTAGTTATTGTGTTTGTTAATCCCTACTTTACCATTCCTATTGTTTTTCTTTTTAGTCTCTATTTTTACCTCTATTTTCTCAAGTCTGTCACTTAACTGTTTGACAGTCATGGGACCAATATTAGCATTTTTCCCTTTCTTAGTTTGACTTGACTCTCCTGAAACAAAGTTCTTGGAAACATACCCATACTTATCATTTATCTTGATTAATTTGGCTTTGCTAATGGGTTTGCTTACAGCCGACGGATAAGGATTTTTATCATTCGACGGATAACACTTTTTGTTATCCGACGGATAGTCCTCATCATCTGTCGAGTCTACATCTGTCAGCAACCCATCTACCAAAATAGGTTCTAGTTTCTCTTTATTCTTTTTCCAGGCTTCATCACAAAAAGACTCAATTCCTTGAACTTTGGTGATTTGAGCATGAACATCCCTAGATGTTTTCCATGCTTTAATCACCTCTTGTTCACACTCGAACTGCTTCTTCAAAATTTCTTCCTTTTTCAAGGACTCAGTTAATTCCTCCTTGGCAATCTTACACTCAATTTTTAGTTTCTCAAACTCAACAAACTGAGACTCAAGCACATTATTCCTCTCACTTAAAAACAAGTTGTTTTCTTTAATTTTAGCATTTTAGTGAGAGATTTAAGTGTAACACGCAAATGATACAATTATGTAGACATGTCATTTATGGCATCATTACACTCAGCTTTAGATAAATGTGCAAGGTTTGTAGTGATTACCTGATTGCTTGAGGAACTTGTCTCTGTTTCATCAGACTTAGCCATTAGGGCTAGATTGACATAGCTGACATCTTCATCTTCATCCAAACCATCTGCTGCCCAGTCATTTTCTTGTGTAATAAAAGCCCTTTCCTTTTGTTTGAGTAGATCAAAGTATTTTTGCTTATAATCTACAGACTCAAACCTTTTCTTTCTGGAATCTGACTTTCTACACTCATTTGCAAAATGCCCTGCCAAGCCACATTTAAAACATTTGAATTTTGACTTATCCACCATGTTTCTATTTAGCTTGGATGCTCCAAAGTTCTTCTTGAACTTGAGCTTGGCAAACCTTCTTGGAAGACATGCTAGGTGCTCATCAATGTCCTTCATATCATCTTGGCTCAATGAATCTTCACTTTCTGCTACTAGCCCCTTACCCTTATTCTCACAGACCTTTGAAGTTGAATCTACAACTTCCATCTTCACTTCCTTCTCCTTTTCCAGATCAGCAACTAGTGCAATGGATCCTCCTTTCTTCTTTCCTCTCTCCATTCTTTCATCCTGCTCTATCTCAAGCTCATAGGTCTTCAGAATGCCATACAGTCTCTCCAAAGTAAACTCCTTATAATCTTGTGAGTTTCTCAATGAGACTGTCATTGGTTTCAATTCCTTTGGAAGAGATCTGAGAAATTTCAGATTGGAGTCTTTAGTCTGATAGACTCTTCCATGCAACTTAAGAGCATTTAGTAGTTTTTGAAATCTACTAAAAATGTCAGTGAGTGACTCACTTTCTTCATTGTGAAAATGCTCATATTGCTGAATCAGGAGCTGCATTTTATTTTCTCTTACTTGCGCAGTGCCATCACAAATTATCTGTATTGTGTCCCAAACTTCCTTGGCAGTTTTGCAGTTGATAATGTTATCAGACATGTCTGCATCAACTCCATTGAACAGAATGTTCATGGCTTTTTTTATCTTTCCTGACTTGTTCAATGTCAGGATCAGACCATTCATGCCTTGGCTTTGGAACAGATGGCTCGTTTCCTGTTGTAGCTCTTATTGGAACATGAGGGCCTCTTTCTATTCAGTCCACATAGGCCTCATCTTGAGAAATCATGTGAAGATGCATCTTTACCTTCCAATGATGGTAATTATCTTTACCAAGAAAAGGAATCTTGACTCCAACATCTTTCTTGTTCATCTTGCTGAATTGTTTTAATATTTAAACTCTTTGTAGATTAAGAGCTTGCTCTGATACCAATTGTTAGTCCCTTAACAATATAGCAAGAATTACAGAAGGGGGTTGAATGGAATTCTTGAACCTTTTTCTCGAAATTAAAATGTTCAACTCGATTATAGATATATTTGTTTTGATTAGCACAATGCGGAATGTAAACTTAATTGAATCAAAACATAAGTAATTAAAAACAAGAGTCTTTAAAAACTTTCTGGTGGATTTAAACAATTCCACCAGAGATATATATTATATATCGAGAGGACTCTGTGTGCAAGAATGCTCACAGCTGCTTACAAATTGAACTACTGAGAATACAGGAAATGCTAAAGATTCTGCTTACAAAGATTTCTCTGTTTTTGTGTTTCTCAGCTATATCAGTTATATTTCTATTTGCTACACTCTTGGTTTATATAATACCAAGATTACAAAGTCAAAAAGACTGAACAAATATAAAAACTATCAGTCTTAAGCTTTGCTGCTTTTCGTCCTCTATTACCCAGTTAATGGGCTTTCACAGTGTGTTTGTATACATCTCGACGGTTGTGTGTCAGCTTTCACTGTTCAACTGTTGTTTGAATTCTTCATATGATCATCCGTCGACTTTCAGAACATCCGTTGATGGTTTAATTGATCATCCGTCGACTGCTATATTAAACATCCATTGGTAGTCATTTGATCATCCGTCGATGGCTTTGTTAATCATCCGTCGGTAGCTATTTTGGCACTTGACTCTATTTCACTTATGCAGAATTACAAGACATCATCTATGTACAATTAATCAACCTATTCTACATATCTAGTTAAAATCAACATGACTTATATGCTACTACAAATTCTATACAAAGGTGCATACATAACTGTGCTACAAACTTATTATTACATAAGCTACTCACTCGATGGATAATAAGTTAATCATCCGTCGGGACTATAATGAGTTATCCGTCGGGACTATAATTCTTATCTGTCGAGTGCTACATCATTTCACTAAGTAAAATCTACTTAGATGTTTTGTTTATGAAATCATCAAGTACACAACATATGCACAACATGTTTTAGTATTCCTGTTGAAACATATTATCTCTACAAGTTAGATTACTTTGTTCACCATCCAAAAACTGTTCAAAAAGACTAAAATTGTCCAAAACACATTTGCCCCCTCTGTGTTGTATACATTACCTAACAAGGCATTCAGGCTAGAAAAGGGAAAGGAATCCTAGGTGGAAGTAGCTCTATACCTGTTTAGCAGGAAAGCGATTTATGGCAAGTAACTCTGCCATCTTTTGTGAAATTGATACTAGAGAGGAAATTATTGATGTCATGATAAAGTATTTACTCTTTATTGTAATTGTGATATATCTGTAATAATTCTTGAGAAACCCTGATATCATTTCTTGCAATAATTTGATATCGATCCCTGTTTGACCCTTTTGTAACCTTGTTGATTCCTACCCTGATTACTTTGCTATCACTACCACATAAATGGCCTACAGCAATATAAAAAAAATGTGAAAAATGCTAAAAAAATGTTGCCACAAAGCTTAAGGAAACACTTTGGTCAATTTTGAGGGTGTTGGAAATTTGCATGTGGCCTTTGATGTTTTGCCAACACATTTTATAGAACAATGCCAACACCAAAAATGTGTTGCTGTAGACCTCTATAGCAACATTATAATGTCAATAGCAACATCTGAACTAGTGTTGGCTTTAAGTTAATGGCAACACTGGGGTTTTAAAGGCAACACAAATTTGATGTTGCCTTAATTCTTATGGCAACACAGTCTTAGTCTATAGCAACACCAATTTTATTAACATTTCTTATCTTTGCCAACACTTACCTGGCTATAACAACATTTTTTGATTTATTTTTGCCAATATTATTTTAGGCTAAGGCAACATGTTTAGTAAAAAAAATTGACAGGTTCTTGCCTAAATTATAACATCCCAATATAGTTCAAATCCAACCACAACAACACAAAACCCAAATCCCCAGATGCAAGCCAAGTCAAGAACTACTTAGAAAACTTGAATACATACTTTCTGTCATACAAGCACTACATAATGCCAATATCAATTCCAATATTCCGACTTGATTCTACTTAAATAAAATGAAGTACTTCATTTACAGTCTACGGCCACAAGAACATTTTTAAAAAGTACCATATATGGTCTAATATCGCAAAAGGCATCATTATAGCTACGATATGCAGGATCAAGGACTGAAATTGCTTGCTCCAGTTGCATCCCTTGGTGGCTGCTTGCTTGTTCCAGTTGCATCACTTGGTGGCTGCTCACTTGGTGGTTGCAGCTTGCTCAGCTCTTCAATATCAATCTGCAGCTCCGGATTCTTTTCCACCAACTTGGACATCATCACCTTGATACTGTCTCGAAGCTCTCGAACATTCTGATCCATTTTCTCTTCAATCTCCTGCTTAAGTTCATCCCTGATCTTTTCAGTCAAGCTTGCCAAGTACTGATCAGACGCACGTGTTGGGGAATTACCCTTTGACTCCTTTTTTCGAATAAGCCTCCCTACTAAACAAGAGCGGCTGCTTTCCTTCCCAGCATGAACTAATTCATTAGCAGCATCAATATTGCAATCCTTGAGATTTTTCTTAACATCCTCCTGCAAAAAGAAAAGTTAAAATAATAATATATAAAAAATGCAGCAAATATATACATCCTCTTGTAAAAAGAAAAGTTAAAACAATAATATATAAAAAATGAAGCAAATATATTTAATTACAGAAAGATAACTTATAATCTTCTTTTCAACCACATCAGTAGGTAACTTATATTCTCATTTGGCATCTCTTTTGTGTGTTTTAACGTAAACATCAGCATCCAATATTGGTACAATTTTTTCATCTGGTTTAGCAAGGCGCTCCCTCTCAATTGCCTTGCATATATGACAAAGATTTTGATTTAAAAATTACGGAATTACGGAAAGTATAAAAAATAGCGGAAACAAATATTTTGACTTACCATTTTTTGGCAGACTTGCGCGAAACTCCTAGGCCTAACAGTATGTGTTTCTGTTATCTTATTTTGGGCCTCTGCATTTTTTCTGGCCCTTTCCTATATGAGACAATAACAAATTTAATTGAATTATTTGATTAGTTATGCGATATTAATTATAAAATTAAAAAGTATTGGATGAATATATTTGTTACCTGGACTTTTTCATCACCCCAATAATTCAAAAGTATCTTAAAATCTTTCAATGGAACCTCCCTCGGCCTGTTTTGCAGCCTTAACTCATCGGTATCATACTTACTGTAATGATCCTTCTTGATGGAAGCTTTATACCCCCTAAACTGATCACGCATTGTTGTTATTTCATATTTATACCCCTCCTCGGAAATGATGTACTTGTCCTAAACACGAAACAAATCAAGTAAAATCTGGTAAGAACCTGATTCAAGAAATTCAAGAAAATCAAGTAAACTGATCCCAATATTTTTCTGATGTGAAATGATATACTTGTCCAATATTTGCATTTTCACTTGCAATTTTGTAGTTTTATTTTGCTCAAAACAAAGCTAAATTCTACGCTTAATTACCATACTTAGTTTTCCAAGCAAGGATCCCTTTTCCTAAATAAAGTACTATGATTAATCTCGATTATTTAAATTTCATTTTGAATTGATCATATTAGATGATTAATTATGTTTTAAGAAGGTGGTTTAAAACTTTCACAATTTTTCAATCCTGCCAGAAATTATACGAAGAAATGCAAAACAAAAAAATTAATCTGAAAGTAAATAATGATAACAAGTAATTATCAGGAGATTATTGAACAGATGATATAATAATTTACCTTGACATATTGCTATAAGATTTCTTTATCAGGAACTTCAGACCACGAATGACATGTCAGAGAAACAAACTCCCTTACCGTTGTTTCCAAAAAATTACTGAACTCAAATAGCAAGCGATCATCATCTGATATTGGTTGGCCCAACTTTGACAGCACGATCTCTCTCTTCTCACCTCGTGTATGGACATGCTTCATTTTTGACTTCCCTCGAGGCTTTTTGATTTTTTTTGCTGGTGCATCTGCTAAAAATTAAGAAAACTGTAAGCATACAATTAATTACCAAGGCGTACAAAATACGAGTGAAATGGAGAATATTACCCTGAGCTTGTTGAGACTGAAATATATCATGATGGGACTCTATTTGACCCTCAATTTTAGCCTCCATTTCAGCCTCCTTTTCACGCTCACGTAATTCTAAATATCTCTCCATCGTACCAGGACCGCGATTTTTTAGTTGCTTCAGCTTCTCCACAATAGGAATAATAGGAACTTCAGAAGCATCATTCTCCTGAAAGAGACATTAATTACTAAGTTCAATTTTTTATTTTAAAAAAACTAAAAAATTAAATATTGGTTTACCTCAGGCTTTACTGTGTTCACCGGTTTGTCACATGGTAGTGACATTTTAGATGTCCGAGAACGTGTTTTTGGGCCATCAGTCTTAACCACAACCTTCTCAGCCTTTTTCTTACCCTAAACAAAATATATGTTAATATTATAATCATAATTAAACATGTTGTTGATAATAAACATCATTTAATTCTGAATTATACCTTTGGCTTAACAATATGCTCTTCCTCATTACTTTCTCGGTCCAAATCCTTTTCTGGGCAGCGATATTCGCTTTCATCTTCATCACTCTGTATGTTGGGCCTTAAATCTTTCTTTTTGATCAATTTTCCAGTCAACGGTTTTATCGCAAGTTCCTTTGTTTTCTTCATATTTTCCTCGACATTTTTATTTCTTTGCATTTCATAAGCATTTAACGCATTGCCTCCATCAGGTCCTTCCCCAACTCCTTCCCCCAAATTCTTGTTCGTATCAGGAATTTCAAATCTTTTCATATACTATGCCATTCCCATCAGGTCAGACTTATCATATTTCCTCTTTATCGCAACTGCTTTTGAAACTTTGTCAGTAGATTGTGTTTTCTTCCGGGACTTGTTCATTTTCCTGGTCTTCTCTTCATTGATATCCTTTAATGTCACAAAATTACGCTTTTTAGGATTGTCCTCTTTCGGATTAACGGGGCTTCTTTTGGGCCTTACAATGACATGAGGTTGCATTTGACGCATTGACGACATATTTTTATCGACATCGCAGTCGATAAATAAGTCCAGTTCAGAACCCTCGCTTTTGAATGTATACTCATTTAAGGCAGCGTTATCAGTAATCAATTCCCAGCCATCACCGTTTTCCTCTTTTTGCACTTAAATTCCTCCAATTTCCTTATAGCCAAGTTGGTTGACCCACTCCATCAGTTCCGAATATGAGAAGACATCAAGCTCGAAGTCCTTCACTGTATTTACTGTTTCGCCAGCATATTTGTTTTTGTGGAACTCGCCCTTGTGATCCAAATTGAAGGTCATAAAGTCACCTCCCATCCTGCAATTACGAATTCCAAAAATGATTAGTTTAACGCACAAACTAAACTTGAAATCTAATTTACTTAAAAAATAGGGACAAATAAAATTAAACAAAAAATTAAACAAAATAGTAAAACAAGGACAAACTTTACTTAAAAAAACAGGGACGGAGAAAACTAAACAAAATAGTAAAATAAGGAGCAAGACCATTATACAATCAGACTTATTAAATTAAAAAAAATATTAAACAAGGAGCAATAAAATTAAATAACAATCGGAATCAAGCACAATTCTTAAATTAAACAAAAATAAAGATCATCCATCGCAAAAACAGGGAAAAATCCATTTAAATCCAAGCACAATCTAGAATAAACAATTCAGGTAAAAAACCCTAAATTTTACAAGCTAATATATGTTAATTTTCACTTCTGGAATTCTCCAATCGGAATTTGTTTTGTCGGGACATCATCCCTGAACCAGCTCGCTTCATCATCTTGGTTTTCAACAATTGGAAACCTCCTATCATGTGCAAACTGCCCATTTATGTTATCTTCACTTGGACTATTCTCGGCGTGTGAATCATCAAAGTATGTTGGCAGCTTCTTAATAGGATAATAAATATGATTTTCAACAGGATCTTGAATGTAAAACACTTGATGGACTTGTGTTGACATGACAAAAGGGTCATTTTTTTGGCAAGCCCTGTTAAAGTTTACTCGGGTAAAACCTAAATGATCCTTCTCATCAGCATACCGGGTACACCTAAACAAAACCATATTAAAACAACCCCAGTAATCAACCTAAATTATTTCCTCAATCGAACCATAATAAACTCCCCGGTTGTTGGTTTTTGGTCCTTTCCACTAGCAAAACTGGTGGTTAAGGCTGTTAGATAAACACCGCTATTTTGTGTTATGCACTTCTTATCTCTACTTTTCGTATGGAACCTATACCCATTTACTACATATCCTCTGAACCGTCTAGCAACTCGTTTAGGACCTATTGCCAATGACGCAATTTCCCTCGAAACATTCATTTTTTTTCCAATTTCAGTGTTGAACCACTCGCATACTTCATCTGTGTGTGTTCTTGCTCTTTTGCACTTGTTCAACTTTGCATTTACATCAAATAACGAATGATGTTGCCTACAATATATAAATATACAATATGTTAAATAATTTAAATTAAGTTAGTAATAAATCCTTATATTAACATAATTAAACTAGGATTCTAGGGCTTACTCAATTAGCGCCTCTACTTCCTTATCATCATAGTTAAACAATATGTACCGATGAGCCGCAGTCCATACATCATCAGGCAACTGATAAGCTTTCCCTTTCTGGTTCCTTCCTGAAAGCATTGGATATCCACTGGTGTCATGAATTCTGGTTCTTAACTCATTCACTGAACTGATCTCGTTATCGCCTAGAAATCTTGTACAAAATGTTACACATTCATCTGCCAAGTATCCTTCCGCTATTGACCCTTCTGGCTGACTCCTATTACGAACATATCGTTTTAATTTACCCAGGTACCTCTCAATTGAGTACATCTATCTCTGGTGGACTGGACCACCAAGTTCAATTTTATTACATAAATGAACTGGTAAATGCACCATGATGTCGAAGAAGGCAGGTGGGAAATTAATTTCAAGTCGGCATAATATTTCAATAATTTCCTTTTGCGGCTTCTTTACATCATCCACCTCAATTACCTTGGAACATATATCTCTAAAAAACTCACCAAGTCTTATTAATGGAATCGCAACTTCAGGCTTCAATGCTTTTTTCACAGCTATTTGTAACAAGTATTGCATAATGATGTGTGCATCATGACTCTTGTACCCGACAACTTTCCTATCTTGGACACATTTGCTAATATTGGAAGAGAAACCGTGTGGGAATTTCACATTTTCCAAAACTGAACAAAATATGTCTTTTTTTTTATTTGTCATGTCGAAGTTTGCAGCCCTGATTTCAAGGTACTTCCCATCAGTAGAGGTGGTCGGGTGCAGGATCTTCCTTATACCCATTTCTTGCAAATCTAACCGAGCATTTACATGATCTTTTGTTTTACTACTGATATTTAATAAAGTACCAAGAATACTATCACATATATTCTTTTCTATATGCATGACGTCAAGATTATGTCGTATTGAATTTTCACTCCAATAAGGTAAGTGAAAAAATATCGACTTCTTATTCCAAGGATTAACGTCACAACTGACTTTTCGTTTCCCCTTCACCTTACCAAAAGTATTCTGGTAACCATCCAACAACCTCTTGATCATTCTTCCTGATAAAACTGCAGGGGTCCGCCCAACCTCAACCTGGCCATTAAATCTTTTTTTATGTGATCTCCACTTATGATTGGAATCTAGGAATCGTCGATGATTCATATAACACACCTTCCTGCTATGTTTCAAATAAGTTGATGATGTCTCGTAATTGCATATAGGGCAAGCCAGATATCCTTTAGTACTCCATCCCGATAACATTGCGTAAACGGGGAAGTCACTTATTGTCCACAATACACTTGCCCTTAATACAAAATTCTGATTCGTCGCTGCATCAAAAATGGTTACACCTACATCCCATAACTCTTTCAACTCCTCCACCAAAGGTTGCAAATAGACGTCAATACTATTTCCGAGATCAGTTGGACCTGGTATAAGTGTGGACAGAATTAAATTATCTGGTTTCATATTTAGCCAGGGAGGTAAGTTGTAGTTCACCACAATAACTGGCCAGGTACTATGACTGCCACTCATTGTACCAAATGGATTGAATCCATCAGAAGCTATACATAATCTAATATTTCGATTTTCGGATAAAAAAGTTGGATATTTAGCATCCATTGTCTTCCAAGCTACACCATCAGTCGGGTGACGTAATATTCCGTCCTTCTTTCGATCCACTACATGCCAAGTCATTAATTTTGCGAACTCTTTACACATATACATCCTCTGAAGCCTTGGTTTTAAAGGAAAATATCTCATGACTTTGGTATCTTGTCCTTCTTATGTTCTTCTTCTGTATTCCTCCACCTAGAGACACCACAAGTTTTGCATGACACTTCATTCTGATTTTTACCCCAATATAACATGCAGTCATTAGGACATGCATGTATTTTTTGGTAGTCAAGTCCTAAATCCCTAATTACGTTTTTAGCGGAATTAAATGAAGTGGGTATCTCAATATCAGGAAATGCCTCCTTTAATAACTGTAACATTTCACCAAATATAGTTTACGTCACCCCATTAAGACACTCCCAGTGGTACAACCTAACAAGAAAACTTAATCTAGAAATTTTTTTGGAACTAGGATACAAGGGCTGTTTCCCGTCTTCGACAAGGCGATAAAATTTCCTAGCATCTGAATTAAGTTCCCTATTGGTGTAAGTAAGGTTCAACATCTGATTAAGATCATCTTCAAATCCTATATTTGTTTCGCAATCCCTCACATCAGTATCACCCAAATTTGAGACGTCGTATATCCATTTTACAACATCCAGGGAAGGACCCTTGCAAACAAGGTGATTAAAGACATCATCTGGACCCCACCACATCTTACTGTTACAATTACCACAAGGACACTTCAATTCAGCGCCGACTGCATATTTAGCCATCGCATTTTTGACGAAATTTTTGACCCCATTAATATACTCGTCACTTGATCTTGGTAGATTTATCCAGATTTCCTCTGCCTCACTCATTACTACAGATGAAACATTTACTATCTTTAGTTGTTAATTCTATACGTAACAAACATATATACACATATAAATATATTTACACTTACCTAATCATAACAAACTTATAAATCATTCATAATAATCATATCTCTAATTATTTATAAATAAATATCAATAATCTACAAAAATAATATTAACTAAAATTCTTGTCTGAATAGACTAAATCATATGTTCAGCTAACATCGTTTCTTAATTAAACTAGGTTAAGTATATAATGTATATAATATACTAAAATTTTAATAGTCAAGCTCTGTTCGTATAAGTAAACAGAATATACGACATCAGATTAAACACTTCAATCAAATTTAAAAACACAGCACAAAATGTCAAACATCATTAACACCGATGGAAAAAATACATATCATAATCCCAATAAATTGCAAAATACATACAAAGAGAAGAAAGAGTACTATATGTTCTGTACTATATAAAACAGGGCACACATGTACAAAAAATAGAAAAATGAAAAACATAATCCCCAAAAAATAGGGCACACGTGTAACCCCAAAATTAAAAAATCCCCCAAGAATAAAAATGGCACACAATAATTAAAATCCCCAAAAATTAGGGTTTAAACCCCCTCCCAAAATTAACAAATTAAAAACCCCCAAAATTAACAAATTAAAAACCCCCAAAAATTAGGGTTTAAACCCCCTCCCAAAATTAACAAATAAAAAACCCCCAAATATTAGGGTTTGTAAACAAATTATAAAAAACCCCAAAAATTAGGGTTTATTAACAAATTAAAATTAATATTTGCACCTTTAATTAGAGAGGAAGAGTTGCGAAATGGAGAACAAATGGAGACTCGGAGCTTTCAAACGGCGAGAGGAAGAGCTTCTACGAATAAACGGTGACCCGGAGCTTCGACGATGAGAGGAAGTGTTTACATGCAGAGCTTCGATGGCGAGAGGTTGAACGGAGAGGTTGCGAGTGTTTGTGAGAGAGGAAGAGTTTTGACGACGAGAGGAAGAGTTGAATGGAGAGGTTGAATGAAGAGATTTGTGAGTGAGAGAGTGTTTGTGAGTAAGAGTGTGTGTGAGAGTTTGTGTTTATAAATTTTAGGACAATTGATTTTGTGAGAGTGTTCGAGCAGGAGTTTTTGTTTGTTCTGAGTAAACGACGTCGTTCTGTCATAAAACGATGTCATTTTGTCACTAATTGAGCGGGTCTTTTTTATTTTATTTAGCGGGCTTGTTATTTTTGTGATGGCGGGCTTTTTGCCCCATTTTTTTATACAATTTTTCACTTGTCTAAGGCAACACCACTAAAAATGTTGGCATAGAGAATCTAAGGCAACATAATTGGCAACATTCGACTATGTTGTTGCCATATATCTCCTTTATTCGATTATACTGATATAAGGCAACATTTTTTGTGGCAACATCACTTTTGCGTGTTGGTAAAGACCATTTATGTGGTAGTGTATTCCTTTGCTACCTTGTGAACTTGTAACCCTAAAAGAACTTTGATGAATCCCTTGCGTAATATTTTGAGTAACTTAGATTCTTTGACATTCTTAAACTTTGTCATATGTTGATCTTGAAACCGTTCCAGCGCACACTGTTTATCATTTGATCAAGTTCCTTAGTATTGATCCCTGTTTAAGTTTGATCAGTTCACTTTCCCTGAAATCTTAAATTGAACCTAAGAATGATTTTCGACTTAAATGAGTCTTAATGATTTGACATTCTTGATAATGTTAAAATGAAATTAGTCAACTCTCTTCCTTCTTCCAACACAAAGGTTTTCCAATGAATTTCTGATGGATTGGATAGAGACGTAAGAGGCTAGTGGGACTAGTATAGTCACGTAAGAGGCTACTGAGGCTAGTCCAATATAAGGCTATAATGCCATAGGTACCATAATGACCAGATGGAGGTCGGTATGGGCTGATCACCGGTATTATATTTAAAAGATAGATATTCGAACCAAGGGTTCCTTTATAATCTATAAAGAAGAAAATGTTTACATTCTTTGAGCAGTTTGCTCCTTTTTCTTTAAAAATGAAATAAAATGGATTGAATCACATCTTGTTTAAGTCATGGAATTTGAGAACCCTGTTACTTCGCACTGATAGTGGTATTTATTCCCGAAGCTTAAATTACATGCTTCCTGTCAATTGAGCAACTTATTGAAGTCCTGCTAAAGATTTGCGATGAATGTCAGCTTTCACCCTAACCTGAGACTTGATTCCTGAAAGCTAAATCTTTCTTGATAATCCTTTCATAGCCAGAGATAGTAATCTTCCACCTAGAGAATTTAAAAGTTGAATGCCTCAGAAACTACCATTACTAATGTTATTGATTTATAGAACTATTTATATAGTTACTTGCTGAGCTTCTTTACTCATATATTTTCTTTGATCTAACCATGGCAGTTAAGAAAGAAGATGGCCAGACTAAGGCGCACTGCTCGCAAGAGCATTCCTGGCGGTCCCTACCGTGTCGTAGGTTTTCAGATGCCAGAGCAGGTAGCGGTGTATGTGAGCAAGCGTAATTATTGGAAGGAATATATAAGTCGGATCAGATACAGTGGGTTATATGTCGGTTCCATATCGGAATCGAATAAGTTTAAATTTATTATTTTCGGTTGTAATATATTTATTCTGGTTAGTAATTGTAATCTTGCCTCATACTTAATCCTGTTTAGATCCTGTTAGTATTTTAATCGGGGTTTATTATATCTGCTGTTATTATATTATTTTAATGGTGTGTGGGTCCTTATTTCCTAACCCCGAGATTGAGGGCGTAACAAGTTGGTATCGGAGCTACAAGATCTAATCCCTGAGATAAGTTAGGATAAAAAGGGAATTTGGGTATATATATATGGTGAGAGTATTTGGCTCACATAAAGTTGAGTTAGACTATTAGTTATAGTCTAAGAAAGGTAACTAGATCAAGATAACAATTAGAGCTAGGGTATCGAGTCATTTGAAGTTTTTTTAATTCTAATGTTGTTTCTTGGTTGTTGTTTGGTGTTTATCCCAGGACCCTAGTAGTGGTAGCGATTCAAATTCAGTGAGTAGTTTGCAAGGTTCCCCAGTGGACTCTATTCTATCCCCTTCAGTGGAGCCTTTGTATGTTAGTTCTTACCCTGAGGAGGATCCATCCGAGTGCATTGACGCCCCTATGCAGGTGTCTCCCCTGAGACCCATTCCAGAGATTTCATCCCTTGAGCGAGAGCCAGCTGTGCCTGCTAGGACTGTGCCTGCTCAGACTGGAGGCAAGATAGCCCAGGATCGAGACTTTGTGTACTCCCGTATTCCTGAGTTGGGAGCTTTGGTAGATAGGCTGGCTCGTGAGTCTAGGCAGCAGACGTTAATATTGGAGGATGAGTGGAGGGTTCATATTCAGATGGTGGAGCAGGTTTCCCAGAGGAGGTTGGACGAGGGACCATCTACTAGTAATGTAGAGGCTGAGGCCAGGAGGGTTCATAAGATCATTCGTTGGATATTGACCGTGTTGGGGGAGATTCTAGATTCTGGTGATAAGTGAGTTGGTGATGATCAGACGGGACATCTGGTAGATACAGTAGTAGTTGTTATTTGATTATTTCTTTTCAATGCTGGTAGGCTTGGGGTACTTGATCAGATGCCGGGATCCCTTTTTCATTTTTATATTGTATTTCAGAACTTGGTATTGTAGTAGTAGTTAGGGGTAGATGGGGGGATATTTTCCAGTTTTTTCTCTATTTAACCCTGCTTAATTATTGTACCTTATATCGGCACTTGTTGTACTTGAACATTTTATCTATGTACCTTTGAATCGTTAAATAAATTATGCAACTTATTTTACATTGTGAACCTTTGAGTTCCATAAACCATTCCACATATCATGTTTCCAAGCAACCGCACTTAACATCTTATGAAATTATACATTGGAGAACCCTAACCGATGAGAGAATTATGTAGTAATAGATATTGCATGCACAACTAGGTAAAACTTAAAACCCGCAAAATTATTTCTAAAATAGAATTATTATTGTTGTATATCAATGCCATGCTATCATATTGCTAAATAATTATGTAATAGGGTTTTTAATAAATGGCCACTTCACCAAATCACCAAGAAGAAGAAACTCAAACCCAAGAACAAGAACAAAACCAAGATACTCTTATGATAAACCGACTCTTTCAACTTTTGCAATAACCTTCAGCCCCTAAAGTCGGTAATTTTAAGCAATTTCAGTCCGTACATCCCCCAGAGTTTGTAGGATTGCCAGATCTAATTAAAGCTCAGTCATGGTTGAGAGAAATGGATAAGGCTTTTGAGTTAGCGGAAGTAAATGATGATAAGAAGGCGCAGTACGCAAGTTAGTATCTTAAGGACGAGGCTAGTTACTGGTGGGAATCTTCTAAGGTGTTGCTTGAAGGAAAAGTTATAACCTGGGAGGAGTTTACAGACATATTTTTGGAGAAGTATTTGCCAAGTTATATGCAAGACCAGTTGGAAATGAGGTTTCTGAGTCTTAGACAAGAAGACATGACAGTGGCAGATTATGAAGTGAAGTTTTCGGAGTTAGCAAGGTTTGCGCCCGAGTATGTGAATACCGAAGCGAAAAAGGCCAAAAGATTCCAACAAGGATTGAAACCATGAATTCGAAGTCAGGTGGCTCTTCTTGAAATAAGGAACTATGCTGCATTGGTACAGAAGGCCATGATTGTAGGAGGAGAAAGAGAAGCAACTAAGAGGGAAAGTGTTAGATATATTTGTGATGTCATGTCTAATGATGATTTGTGTTTAGTTTTCAGATCTTGACTAACAGGACAAATCAGGACTTAACTGGAAATCAGTACTTATACTGAAGTCAGAACTTAAGATATCAGATTTTAAGTTATCAGAACTTAAGATATCAGAAGATATTCATCAGGAGATAATATCAGGAATTAAGAAGACTTTGAGATAAGGAAGGCGGCTGATTGAAAGGAAAGAAGATCAAGACTAAAACAAGAAAAGATATGCATGGAGAAGAATTCTCTGAAGAATAGAAGACTTGGAAGAAAATATAACTAATTGATATATTTTAGGATGCAGACTTATATTCGATATCAATTAGAAGATTATCTTGTAACTGTGTGTCTATATAAACACAGCATAGGGTTTACACTATATGTGTTATCTTAATTGAGAATATTATTCATTGTAACCCTAGCAGCTCTCGTGATATTTGTTCATCACTGAGAGAGAACGGTTCCATTGCAATACTGTTTTATTAATAAGATTATTCTTTGTTACATACTTATGTTCTTAATTCGATTTGATTGTACTATACACTGTATTCAACCCCCTTCTATAGTGTGTGTGACCTAACAAGTGGTATCAGAGCCTATCTGTAATATCTAGGATATATTGTGTGTTAGGTCACACACACTGTACAAGGGGTTTGAATACAATGTTTACTACAATCAAATCGAATTTAAGAATTCAAGTAACAGAACACAGGTTTTATTCAACACAATAAACTCTGTTACAAAGAACTGTCCTCTCTCAGTGATGAACAAATATCACGAGAGCTGCTAGGGTTACAATGAATAATAATCTCGATTAAGATAACACATATAGTGTAAACCCTATGTCTGTGTTTATATACTACACAGTTACAAGATAATCTTCTAATTGATATCGAATATAATTCTGCTTCCTAATATATATCAATCAGTTATCTTCTCTTTCAAGTATTCTATTCATTATAGAATTCTTCTCCATGCATATCTCTTCTTATGTTTGTCTTGATCTTCTTTCCTTCAATCAGCCGCCTTCCTTATCTGAACATCTCCTTAAGTCGTGATATTATCTCTTCATAAATATCTCCTAATAACTTAAGTTCTGACAACTTAAGTTCTGATATCTTAAGTCCTAACTTCAGTATAAGTACTGATTTCCAGTTAAGTTCTGATTTGTCCTGTTTAGTAAGATCTGAAAACTAAACACAAATCATATTAGACATGACATCACAAATATATCTAACAATCTCCCCCAACTTGTAAATTAGCATAATATACAAGTTTAACATATATTTGATGATGTCAAAAACATTAAGTACAAATGCATGATAATTTTACTAGATAACTACAACTTACAGTCCTTGTAGCTTTACCATCCTTAAAGTCTGATTTCAGCTTCAGTCTGTATACACTTCAGAATTTAAGCAGTTGTAGATCTTTGACTTGGCTTCAATTTCTGATCTCTTTGTTATCAGGAGTTGTTCTGAGATAGTTCTTCAACAGACATCTCTCAGCATATTGAAGTTCATTGACCATCCTCCTTTTAGCATTTTTCAATTCAACTGTATCTTCACCAGTTTGAAAAATAGTAGCCCTGAGATCATTTATTTTAGCTTTCCTTATATCCTGATCTAGTCTGATGATATAGGCTTTATCAGACTCTAGATTGAATTCAAGTCCCTTAATACCAGAAAATGTAGTGATGATTTTAGTAGTATTAGGCTTCATTTCAACAATTTCTCCACTGTGAGATCTGTACTTAGGACAGTATGGGCTGTCAGACTTTACAGAGTAAAGCTTCTTCTTTCTTTGAATATTTGATTTTAAATAACCTACATCACCATCTGTTGATCTATTTTTCACTTGAAGTAAAAATAGAACATGTTCCAGTTCTTTAAAATACTTCAATGGAATAACATTCTCCCTGATCTGGAATACCCTCCCATCTGTCATAAAATATAACATGATGTCTTCTTTTAAAACAGAATGGTAAACCATTTGTACAGATTCAAGTTAATTCAATCTCCCAGGAGTTGCTCCTACTCCTGGTTCACTCAAGGAAGTTGGATCATTGGTAGTATTGTTTACTCTCTTCTCTTTAGAGCTACCCAATCCTGATTTGTCTCTTGCTTCCTATCCTGTAACAACTCTTGCTTCAAAACCACTTGATGTAGTCTTCAAAGGTTGAGTCTATTGAGCTTTAGTGAATCCTGGTAGTAGCATCTTTGAAGGTTTAACATGAGCAATGTCAGAGGTTTCCTTTTCCTTATCTTCTGATATCAAGCCAACTTGAGATATGTCAGAGGTTGCTTGCTTCACTGTCATATCAAAACTTTCTACATCTCGACTCTGAACAACTTGAGCCATGTCAGAGGTTGGTTGAGAAATCTTCTTTTTCATCAGAGTAAGACTATCATCTTCTTCATCAATTATTTCTTCATCCATGATTGGCACATATACCTTTACAGGTTCACCAATTTTTTCTTTGCCCTTGGATCTTGGATCTACCTCCACTTGTGATTTGGCCTTGTTTGCCTCAGAATTTGTCTTTTCTTTTATCACAATACCCTTTGGCTTAGGTGGCTTCTTTTCCATGACTTGAGCTTTAGACTTTGAGTTGACATTTTCTGCTTTAAGTCTAGCTTCTTCTTCCTTTAGAATTTCAAAGTCCATTCCTGGATTTTCTTTGAGAAATAATCTCTTTGAAATTTCTTCATCAAGCTCCAGATGTCCAGTAGAACTTATCCTTTTACCAATATCAGAACTTATTCTTCTCCCAGCATCAGAACTTGTTCTTTGTGTAGAAATTTCAGTTCTCCTTGTTGAAGAACCTTTACCTTGACCATGACCTCTACCCATTCCAGAGTTTCCCTGATCATCATTTCCAACATCCTTACCCTTCAGTGATTGAATAGATTTGCATTTGGACTTAATCACTTTCTCCCCCTTTTTGGCATCAGCAGGTAAAAGAAGAGAGACAAGCAATTCCACTGAGGATTGGATCTCTTTGAGTTGAGTTTGCTAAGAAGCTTGATTCTTTAGAATTTCAGAAATTTGATTTTGTTGCTTCTCCTGGGTCTTTTTAATATACCCAATTCGGTCAAAGGCTGGCTTGAAAAATCTGTTCTTTTCCAATTTTTATTCATATCTTGCTGGATCAGAGATTCTAGAATTTTATTCACCTTGTCATGAGTTATTGAGTGTTGACCTTGAAGGTGCCTAGTACTCATTACAGTAACTCTCAGCTGTGCCTTGAAATCATCATTTATCAGCATTTCATCAGCTTTGGCAAGGTGCTCAGCAAGAATTTTTTCAGTAGGAACAAAACTAACTGTGTTCCATTCCTTAGTCCACTCCTTTCCTCTAGGAGTTTCACTCCAAGGTACTGGTGCATCCTCTCTAACAAACTTTTTGATCAAATCAGCTTTGTTAGCTGTTTGTTGAGGTGCATGTCCTGAAGGACCAGCTGCATCAGCATCTACATTTGTAGCAGCTTCACCAGTAATTTCAGCATTGTCAACATCAGAACTTACAGAGCCTGCAGTATCAGCATCCTCTGATAAAATAACAATATGTGAGGCTATAGAGGGTTCCACATCATCCTCTAAATTCTGATATGCAACTAAGTTCTGATCAACATCCAAATTTTGATGTCCACCTTCAATCTGATCTTCATCATCTAGATTCAAAATTGGTGTTGTTGGAATATCTTCATTGAAATCAGCATCTAGAATTGGTGTTGTTGGTGGAGTGTGTTGAGTTGGTGGAGCTTTCAAGTACAGAACCTCAGGCACAATCAAGTTATGAATATCAATTTCAGCACTTGTACCTGGGTCTTCAACATTACTGGATTAATGATAGGAGACACAGGAGGTGTTTGCTCTGGAATAGCTTGAGTAAAGTCTGATTCAGCTGTGGGAAGTAATTCAATAACTATAGGTTCTGTTGGGATCAGAGATTCCTGACCCCCTTCCTTAGCTGCTTCTTCCAGAACTTCTTCAGAGTGAGATGATTCACTTACAGCCCTCCTGGCTCTTTGCTTTTTAAGTCTCTTTGCAGAATTAGAGACTTTGGGAGGTTCATAATCAGTATTTAGCTTTCTAAGCCTTTTGAGGGGCCTAGAACTCCCAGTTTCAGTATCTTTCTGAGAAGAGATCTTCTCAGCTTCTACAATAATAGGTTCTGATATTGGAACCTGTTCCTCATTGTCTGACTCATCTCTCAGAACAGTTCTCATTCTTTTCTGTTGAGACTGAGGTACTACATTCCTATCCTCTGTCATCCTATCCCCTATGAAACCTAGCACATCACTTGCAAAATCAAAATGAGTTTGATGAATAAGGGCATACCCGATTTGCTGACTCATGATGGGAATAACATCAAAGTTGGAGCACTTATTGGCGAATGCCTTAATGATACAATCAAAGAAAAAGCTCCACTCCTTTCTGATATTTGATCTTTTCAGTTGACCCAGCTTTCCCAAACTTTTCTCATAGCCCAGACTGGCCATAAGCTGCTGTAAGACAGGATCCTCCACTGTTGAGAATGTGCAACCTTCAGGTAAGTGGAGAGCTTTACGAACTGCTCCAAGAGTAACCACATGCTCGACATCTCCTGATGTAAAAACAATTCTTGGAGTACCAGTAGCACCACCATCATCAAAAAGCCCAGTTCGCCAACATGTCAGCACTTGTTGGCTTGGAATAGTTTGAGGTTGGGTCAAAGCATACCCAATCTCACTATCCAGCCTTATTCAAGATTGCAGCATAATTATTTGGTACAAACTTGGCTCCATCAACAATTAGATCCTTGGGCGCCATCAGAAATAAGTGAGAAATTAGAGTGCCTGTAAGGTGTTTGAGAAAATGTCCGTAAAGAAAACCGTCAGAAAATGTGAGAGAGAATAAGAAAAGAGAGAGAGAGTGAGTAGAATAAAAATGAAAATAAAAGATTTTAAAATCTTTTATCTCTTTTACTTAGACACCCCACGTGACAACAGTTAATGATAAGTGGAACAGACCTTTACACCTGTCAGCCATGCAGCAATTAAGGCAAAAGTTAATGGGCACGGTAAATAAGTAATAATTACATTGCATGTTCAGTTTTTAAAAAAACCTGTTCCCATTAAACAAATGATTACTACTACTTTATCTCACATAAACCAATATTCTATAAAAATATGACCGTTCAAGTAATGACCAAAAATAAACCAAGTAAATAAATACTGCCACGTCAGCATCAGAACTTGATTATTATCAGAATTTAAAAGTCATCAGAATATGGCTCCTTAACTCGAAAAGTGAATGTGTATTTCTGTAATTCTTCACACAAATACTGATATGAGTACATCAGAACTTAATCATCAGAACTTCCATCAGAACTTGTCCTCAAAATTTATGCAACTGACACTTAAATTGTTCATCTGAAACAACATTTATCACCATAGTAATTTTCATCATTTATATGGAGTGTATGTGTGTGCAATAAGCTTAATATCAGACAAAGAGTAAAGTCTGATTCACTTCAGTACATCTTAGAAATAAGGCATAACTAAGAACTTTGCTCAAAATCTGTCATTATTCTGAAGTCTACTATAGAATGAATTCATGCATGAGTCCCCCTCAACTGTTTTGTGCTCATTTTATGCATCTTTTGAAATTCCTTTTTTTTACAGTGGCTTCTCAGTGTAAGTGAGTCACGACTGCTTATCAAAATTTATGCTGTTATAAGAGTATTTCTCCAGTAATTAGAGAATGTGAAAAGTCACCAAGAAAATTTTATTTTGCTTTTCTAATGCATATTACTTAATACCAGCAATGCACTTGGGTCTTTCCTTCCATATTTTTACTCTAGATCTCAAAGGAGTACCTGATATTTATTTTTTTTCTTTTTCATTTTCTTTTTATAAGTGAGGCTTATCAGCACTTAGTACATCCATCAGATTTATTAACATCAGAACTTAACAGATAAGAAGCACTATTCTAGTTTTTGACTTAGTAATAAGATACACAAAGTAAACATAACTAAGCTCAGTATTAGAATTTACTTGTGTTAAAAGATTTCCACATAAACAATTACTTCAAACATGGGATCTTTAGTATATCAAAGACTACTAGGTCAGCATCTAGCACAGTTATCCTCATTGGATTGAATAGTCACAGAAACATTTATATCACTATCAGAGTTTAGAAATTCACATCAGATAACAATCAGCACTTAAGCAATTTTTCAATTTAAGCACAGAATACACAAAGGATAGTAATATCTGTAAATACTGATCATAAAGTCTGATGTATGAGAACATAAACTAAGCAGATTTAGAGAAAGAACCTGAAACCATTCCAATTTCATTTACCAATCTTGTAAAAGTAGTCTCACACAGTGGTTTTGTGAAGATATCTGCTAGTTGTTGATCTATTGGAACAAAATGCAATTCCACTGTACCTTCATCCACATGTTCCCTTATGAAGTGGTACCTTATGCTGATGTGCTTTGTCATTGAATGTTGAACTGGATTATCTATTATAGCAATAGCACTTTGATTATCACAGTAAATAGGGATTTAAAATATGTTAACCCATAATCCAGTAACTGATTCTTCATCCAAAGAATCTGTGCACAACAGCTTCCTGCAGCAATGTATTCTGCTTCTGCAGTTGATGTGGAAATTGACTTCTGTTTCTTGCTAAACCAAGAAACCAATCTGCCTCCAAGAAATTGGAAGCTTCCACTTGTACTTTTCCTGTCAATTTTGCATCCTACAAAATCTGCATCTGAGTAACCTATTAGCTTAAAGTCTGATTCTCTAGGATACCACAATCCCAAATCAGCTGTACCCTTAAGGCACTTGAAAATTCTTTTTATAGCTGTTAAGTGAGGTTCTCTTGGATCTGCTTGAAATCTTGTACAAAGACAGGTAGCATACATGATATTAGGTCTACTTGCAGTTAGATAGAGTAGTGAGCCAATCATACCTATGTAATCAGTAATATCTACTGGTGTACCAGTATCCTTATCCAATTTTGTTGCAGTGGCCATAGGAGTGGATGCACTTAAACAATCTTGCATTCCAAACTTCTTCAACAAATTTCTGGTGTACTTAGATTGACAAATAAAAGTTCCTTCTTCATTCTGCTTGACTTGAAGGCCCAGGAAATAGCTAAGTTCTCCCATCATACTCATTTGATATCTTGACTGCATCAGCTTGGCAAACTTCTTACAAAGTCTGTCATTTGTAGAACCAAAAATGATATCATCAACATATATTTGCACCAAAAGTAAGTCCTTTCCATGGTTGAGATAGAATAAGGTTTTGTCAATAGTCCCTATATTAAATCCACTTTCCAGAAGAAACTGAGCTAATGTCTCATACCATGCTCTTGGAGCTTGCTTAAGGCCATAAAGTGCTTTATCAAGTCTGTAGACATGATGAGGAAATTTTGAATCTACAAAACCTGGAGGTTGTTCAACATATACTTCTTCTTCTAATTCTCCATTAAGAAAAGCACTTTTTACATCCATTTGAAAGACTGTAAACTTTTTCTGAGCAGCATAAGCCAAAAATATCCTTATGGCTTCCAATCTAGCAACTGGTGCAAATGTTTCATCATAATCAATTCCCTCCTATTGAGAGTATCCTTTTGCAACCAGCCTTGCTTTATTCCTTGTAATTATGCCATCACTATCAGTTTTGCTTCTGAACACCCACTTTGTACCAACAACATATCTGTTCTTTGGTCTTGGCACTGGGGTCCAGACTTTATTGTTGGATTTTTAACGCAGCGGGGGCATGGCAAAACACTTTTACACATACAAAATCCAAATAAAAGCATATAAATCGTGAATAAAAATTCGAGGGATCGAATCTAACCTTTAAAAATAATTCAGAGACAACGATCAGAGATCCTTAGCAGTTGCTCCTCAAGTGTGAAGCACTCCACCGGTATCCACCAAGAAAACGACTTTTAGGAGGAGGAGGAGGTGGAGAGAATTTGGTTTTCTGAAACTTTTGGGTTTCTCGGGTTAGAATAAAATAGGGTCTATAATAGTGTATTTATAGGCAAAATTTTCAGCTGAAATTTTCCCATAAATATTCTTATTATTATCCCATTTATTATTCTCATTAATAATTAAAACACCTTTTAATTCTTAATCCTTTTTCTAAACACTTTAGAAATAATTCTCTCTCTTGATTTAATTTCCAAAAATTAAATCCTTAATTAATAATATTAAGAACTTTTCTTAATTAATTTATAATCAATTAAATCTCATTTAATCAATTATTAAATTTGCCAATTAATTATTTATTTCACAAACAAATAATTATTAGCCATTATTAATTAATTCCTCCACCAAAAAATCATTCTCTTTTTATGGTGTGACCCTGTAGGTTCAATATTAAGCCGGTAGTAGAAATAAATAATAATAAAACTATTTTATCATTATTTATATAAATTCTTTAATTTATTAAATATGATTAATTAATTAATCACATTTATTCTACATCGTGAGTGATGCTTTTCAACATATCGCGACTATCCGGATAATATGAATTCACTGCTTAGAATACCAAGAACCTGTCAGTGAATAGTTACCGTACAATAAACTCCTTCTACCCTACAATGTCCCGATTAAATACAAGGCATGGATCTCGTGTCAAGCCTATCTAATTCAATCACTTTGCTTACCATTTACTATGCGTAGTTCTATGCAAATTAGAAACTCCTTTCTAATTTCATTCACGCTGGCCAGAGATTCCTGAACTAGCATAAGTGGATCAGCCTTGAACATTCGCTTCCTTCACTGGAAGGGGTAGATCCTTTATTGATCATACACTATCTTCGTGTACAAATTCTTATACCCAGAAGAGCCCTAATAATTGTCCCTGGAGACTAAGAACTAAACCAAAGCATAGTTCAGTGTACACAAGATGACTATGATGACCTCAAGTCTAAGGATACTTGTACAACTATCACTAAGCGAACAACTGCTGACACGTGAGTGAACTCCATCAGTTATTCAGCTGGGCGAGTCATGTTCAGTGAACTTATTCTATAATAAGCACCTACATACTAGCTATAGTGTCACCACACAATTGTCTATGAGAACAGACATCCTTCATAATGAAGCAAGCATAGTATGTACCGATCTTTGCGGATTATTAATTACCAGTTAGTAATCCTATGACCAGGAACTATTTAAGTTTAGAGTTATCATCTTTTTAGGTCTCACTATTATGATCTCATCATAATCCATAAAAAAGCTTTACTCTAAACTATGGTATATCTTATTTAAACACTTAAATAGATAAAGCCCGTAATAAAAACAAAATAAGTCTTTATTAATATCAATGAAATCAAAACAGATTACATAAAAGTTATTCCTAAATCCTAATATATGATTGGACTTAGGACATATTCCTTTCAATCTCCCACTTGTACTAAAGCCAATCACTCTGGTATCTAATACCCATCTCATCTTTATGACGATCAAAGTGACTTTCAAAAAGTAGCTTTGTGAGTGGGTCTGCTATGTTGTTGTGTATGTCAACTATAATTCAATACAATATAAGAAATGTTACCGCGCTCCCACTAACCCTTTTGTAGATGCATGGTTCATCTTCATTTTTGATAAAATCAAACTCTTTGATTGTCTCATCAAAACGAATGTTCCATCTTTCGAGAAGCCTACTTTAAACCACATATGGTTCGCAGCAGCTTACACACTAGGTTTTCATTTCTCTTGGAAAGAAAACCATCTGGCTAATTGCCAGATCTCATAGTCGTAGTAAGCAGCATTCGCAAGCAAAATCCGAACTGATTTTAACAGGGCTACAGGTAAAAGGTTTCATCAAAGTCAATCCATTGCCTTTATTTGAATCCTTTTACCACAAGCCTGGCCTTATAGGTCTCCACCTGGCCATCTGCTATAATCTATCTTTTGTATACCGTATACATAGATTCCATTCCGGATTTCATGGCACTATGCCATTTCTCTGAGTCAACACTACTCATAGCCTTATTATAGGTCACAGGGTCGTCATCATCAAATGATTGACAACTCATTGTCATTCTCAATGACAAGGCCATATTACCTCTCAGGTCGGCGAGACACTCTCCCTGATCTATTAATGGGCTGTTCCACAAAAGGTTGTTCAGTCAAAACAGGTGTTTCCACTTGATCCGTAGTAGTTTGTGCTTCTTGAACTTCATCAAGTTCAATTTTGCTCCCACTGTTTCCTTCAAGGATAAACTCCTTTTCCAAGAAGGTAGCATGTCTGGAGACAAACACCCGATGATCGGTGTAAAAGTAATACCCTAAAGTCTCTTTAGGATATTCCACAAAACTACATTTTACGGATCGATATTCCAGCTTATCTGGGTCAACTTACTTGACATAAGCTGGACATCCCCAAATCTTAACGTGTTTAAGACTCGGTTTCCTTTCTTTCCATGTCTCATATGAAGTTTGAGGAACAGATTTGGAAGGCACCTTATTCAGTAAATATGCTGAGGTTTCCAATGCATAACCCCATAGGAATACTGGAAGATTTGTATAGCTCATCATGGACCGAACAATGTCTAACAAAGTTCAATTTTTCCTTTTCAGATACCAATCTGGAGGAGTCCACTGGGAGACTATACCATTTATTTTGAGATAATCTAGAAACTCTCCGTTCAAGTATTCACCACCTCGATCTAATCGAAGAGTTATTATACTATGTTTGGTTGTTTCTCCACTTCATACTTATATTCTTTGAACTTTTCAAAGGCCTCAGACTTGTGTTTCATCAAACACATATCCGAATCCAGATCTATCATCTATGAAAGTAATGAAGTATGAAAATCCACCCATGGCTTGCGTAGACATTGGTCCACATACATCTGTGTGTACCATTCCTAGCAAATTTGCAGCCCTCTCTCCATGTCCACTAAATGGAGACTGCAGCGCCACTATAAAGTGAGATTTTCATCATCCCTTTTCTTTTATTAGTTTGTTCAATCTGAAGTAAATTATGTCACATATATTCAGACCATTATTTAAAGTACCACGTCCATAAAGAATATTATCTCTAAGAATAGAACATTCATTATTCTCAATAATAAATGAAAAATCCACCCAAGTCTAACATGGGAATAATATTCCTCACAATCGAGGGAACAAAATAACAATTATTTCAAACAATAGTCTTGCCCGTAGGCATATGTAAATGAAATGATTCTACATCTTCAGCAACAACTCTTGCTCCATTTCCATCAGTAGAATCATCTCCTCTTCCTCAAGAGTCCTACTTCTCCTTGGTCCCTGCAACAAATTGCAGATATGAGAACCACAGGCGGTATCTAATACCCAAGTAGAAATGACATATTCACTTCTATCATGAACATACCTGAATCAGAAGCGGTAGTCTCACTACCCTTCTTCTTCAATTCTGCAAGGTAAACCTTGCAGTTCCTCTTCCAGTGCCCCACCTTGTTACAGTGAAAGCAAACAACTTTGCTCTTGGGGTCTTCAGCTTTTGGTGGAACCGGCGTTTTCTCACCTACTTTCTTCTTCTTGGAAGAGTTCCTCTTCCTTTTCTTAGGATTGGAACCTTCACCAATTAGAAGAACAGAACTCTTCTTAGGGGGAAAATTCGATTCTGCAGTCTTCAACATGTTGTGGAGTTCAGGCAGGCTGACATCCAACTTATTCATGTGAAAGTTCACAACAAACTGCGAGAACGAACTCGGAAGCGATTGCAAGACCAAGTCTTGGCTCAGCTCCCCATCCATGGCAAAACCAAGTTGTCCAAGACGTTCAATCAAATTGATCATCTTAAGTACATGGTCATTCACAGATGATCCCTCAGACATCCTACAACCGAACAGCTCCTTCGATATCTCACATCGAGCTGTCCTCCCCGCCACATCATACAACTCTTGTAGATGCATGAGGATAGTGTGAGCATCCATATGCTCATGTTGCTTCTGTAGCTCAATGTTCATGGAAGCTAGCATGATGCATTGAGCAACATTTGCATCATTTATCCACTTACGATACACAACATGTTCATCATTATGTGCATCACTAGCAGGTTCAGTAGGCTTAGGTGAGTCAATCACGTATTCCAGCTTCTCAATCCTGAGAACAATTCTCAAGTTTCGAAGCCAGTCAGCATAATTAGGACCAGTCAATTTGTGAGCATCTAGTATGCTCCTGAGTGATAGTGCAGAAGACATAACGTACAAAGTAAATCTGTAAATGATAAACACATAACAACACTTAGCAAATATTCGATTTCATTTCAAAACACTATATGAATCGGGTCTTTATTCATAAATGGCTCCCACTAGTTTTCCTAATTTATTCAACCCCCTACGTGAAAAATTAAGCATTCATAATGCTAGTGGGAATAGGGATCCTACATTCCATCACACAACCCCGGCTGTGGCACGAAACGCCATGTAATGTTCAATAGGCAGACAACTCTTGTCAATTACATCTCATGTTATTCCCTAATCAAACTTTAGCCTCTTGAATAATTGAGTCACGGCTGTGGCACGACAAACTCAATATTCTAAGTCAAGTCTAACCCAACATTCCGTACTATTGAATCAGTCCCCAAAGGCCCACGGCTGTGGCACGTAACGACCTTTAGATTCTTATTCAATGTACACATCTCTATGTAATAGACAAGTATTTCTTATTTCGAAATCAAAGCCCTCGGCTGTGGCACGAAACGACAATGATTCAAAAATAAGAACTACTTTCTACCATGTTGGAAGGCTATGACCGACACAAGCCCGTTATGTCATTGGCCAATTACTACTTGATATTATTTAATTTTAGAGGGATTATATTACGTTACAATCATAATCTTATTATAAAGAGATTCTTCCTGTTAAATTAAATATTTCAAATCAATAATCAATAATCAGATGATTCCCAGATCGGGTGGAGCATTGTCAAGAGGCGTCACTTAATAACCCTTTCTTACAGATAGAAATCTGTTGTTGACAGAATCATCCTTTCTCTCATATCGAAAATTCATATTCAATTACGTGTTTCACAAACACAAGAATCTCATGATTGTATTCATAATATTATTCTTAAGGTTATGAAACAATTTCACTATACTAGGTTGTCTAACAAACGCCTTATATTCATTTAAGTTCACCTAAATCTATCATCGAATGATAAAATAAGCATATATCATATATATCAACATGAATAAACATCAAGGTAGGCATGTTATTTCATCTAGCACATTAGTCTAAGCATTATACATCTCTATGTATCACATGAAGAATTTAAAAGCAATTTAAATAGTTAAAAACAGCTTAAAAACACTTCTGTTAGCTATAAACAGTTCGAAACAATTTCATAAAATATCATATAATATACCATTAGAAGCGTCTCGAAAATACGAATCTAACGGCACCAAAATCACCCCATTCTGAGCTTCCACGCGCCCGCACGCGCCCCGAGAAGAAGTCCCACGCGCCGCCACGCGCACACGCGCTGTCAGGCGCGTGTCAGACCTCCCCCACGCGCGCCCACGCGCCTCACGCGCCCCTAACCCCTATGCTGACATCAGCATGACGTCAGCATAACGTCACCAGCGCGTGTCTTCCACGCGCCGCGCGTGGCACGCCAGCGCGTGAGCCCCACGCGCGCGTGGTCGACGCGCGGTCCTTCGCCTGTTTACGTCAGTCGCCGCCTTTTCCTCGGATTTTGTGCCGCTTGTCTGACAGACTCTTTTCTTGTTTGTCTCTGTGCAGCAGCAGTAGATCACAGCAGACATGCAGAGGATACAAACATATATGCAGATGCAATATATATATACTTACTAACAATTATATATATATGATTATTTAATACGAATTTAATTGCTAGAACTTCAAAAATTCATAATAAAAAATCTATACATCCTAAAATTATGGAAAAAATACTCAAACGATCTACAACACTTGTAGAACCCAGATCAACACTCAAAATTATTGAGAAACGATTTCTCATCAGGCAAAATTAATCCATAATATAACTTGTAAAAATCATAATAAATTCATACAAGCACATAAAATTCTGAAATTTTTACCACAGATCTATATGCATACAACCTGGCTCTGATACCAATGTTGGATTTTTAACGCAGCGGGGGCATGGCAAAACACTTTTACACACACAAAATCCAAATAAAAGCATATAAATCGTGAATAAAAATTCGAGGGATCGAATCTAACCTTTAAAAATAATTCGGAGACAACGATTAGAAATCCTCAGCAATTGCTCCTCAAGTGTGAAGCACTCCACCGGTATCCACCAAGAAAACGACTTTTAGGAGGAGGAGGAGGTGGAGAGAATTTGGTTTTCTGAAACTTTTGGGTTTCTCGGGTTAGAATAAAATAGGGTCTATAATAGTGTATTTATAGGCAAAATTTTCAGCTGAAATTTTCCCATAAATATTCTTATTATTATCCCATTTATTATTCTCATTAATAATTAAAACACCTTTTAATTATTAATCCTTTTTCTAAACACTTTAGAAATAATTCTCTCTCTTGATTTAATTTCCAAAAATTAAATCCTTAATTAATAATATTAAGAACTTTTCTTAATTAATTTATAATCAATTAAATCTCATTTAATCAATTATTAAATTTGCCAATTAATTATTTATTTCACAAATAAATAATTATTAGCCATTATTAATTAATTCCTCCACCAAAAAATCATTCTCTTTTTATGGTGTGACCCTGTAGGTTCAATATTAAGCCGGTAGTAGAAATAAATAATAATAAAACTATTTTATCATTATTTATATAAATTCTTTAATTTATTAAATATGATTAATTAATTAATCACATTTATTCTACATCGTGAGTGATGCTTTTCAACATATCGCGACTATCCGGATAATATGAATTCACTGCTTAGAATACCAAGAACCTGTCAGTGAATAGTTACCGTACAATAAACTCCTTCTACCCTACAATGTCCCGATTAAATACAAGGCATGGATCTCGTGTCAAGCCTATCTAATTCAATCACTTTGCTTACCATTTACTATGCGTAGTTCTATGCAAATTAGAAACCCCTTTCTAATTTCATTCACTCTGGCCAGAGATTCATGAACTAGCATAAGTGGATCGGTCTTGAACATTCGCTTCCTTCACTGGAAGGGGTAGATCCTTTATTGATCATACACTATCTTCGTGTACAAATTCCTATACCCAGAAGAGCCCTAATAATTGTCCCTGGAGACTAAGAACTAAACCAAAACATAGTTCAGTGTACACAAGATGACTATGATGACCTCAAGTCTAAGGATACTTGTACAACTATCACTAAGCGAACAACTGCTGACACGTGAGTGAACTCCATCAGTTATTCAGCTGGGCGAGTCATGTTCAGTGAACTTATTCTATAATAAGCACCTACATACTAGCTATAGTGTCACCACACAAATGTCTATGAGAACAGACATCCTTCATAATGAAGCAAGCATAGTATGTACCGATCTTTGCGGATTATTAATTACCAGTTAGTAATCCTATGACCAGGAACTATTTAAGTTTAGAGTTATCATCTTTTTAGGTCTCACTATTATGATCTCATCATAATCCATAAAAAAGCTTTACTCTAAACTATGGTATATCTTATTTAAACACTTAAATAGATAAAGCCCGTAATAAAAATAAAATAAGTCTTTATTAATATCAATGAAATCAAAATAGATTACATAAAAGTTATTCTTAAATCCTAATACATGATTGGACTTAGGATATATTCCTTTCATTTATTTCTTTCAAATTCATTTAACTCTTCCTGCATTGCTTGCACCCAATCAGCATCTTGAAGAGCTTCTTCCACTTTCTTTGGTTCAGTCTGAGAAAGAAAAGAGTGATAGAGACATTCATTTGATTTTGTTGTTCTAGTTCTAATACCTGCTTCAGGATCTCCAATTAGCAAGTCAGGTGTATGTGCTTTAGTCCACTTCCTTGCAGATGGAAGATTATCTCTAGAACTGGATGCTCCCCTATGATCCATGCTGTCTCCATCAACATTTTCTGATGTTCCCCTTGAAATTATGCTCTCTGAGTTGGATTCTACAGAATTTGTGATTCCAGAATTATCAGAACTTGGCCCATCAGAACTTGATGAATCAGAATTTGAGTTTCCAGAATTATCAGAACTTGGCCCATCAGAACTTGACAAATCAGAACTTGAAAAGCCTGTTCTAGGTTCTGATGCTTCTTGAGATGTGGTTGGATCTTCAATATGCTCCCCCTGCACAGGTGCATCTTGATTTGGCGTAGTCACCACAGTTTCAATGACATCAGAGTTCAATCCATCAGAGTTTGCAGTATCAGGATTTAGACTGTCAGAATTTACAGAATCAGAATTTAAAACTTCATTCTCAAATCTCAGCTGATCATGATCATTGAAATCTTCAAGTCCAGTAATCTTCTTATCATCAAAAGAGACATTTATAGATTCCATGACAACCCTTGTTCTTAAATTGTAGACTTTGAAGGCTTCTGTGGAAAGTGGATATCCAACAAAAATTCCTTCATTAGCTTTTAAATCAAATTTGGATAGCTGTTCAGGATGAGTCTTAAGAACAAAACACTTGCATCCAAATACATGAAAGTACTTCAGATTTGGCTTCTTTCTCTTCACCATCTCATATGGTGTATTTCCATGCTTGTTGATAAGTGTTGCATTCTGAGTAAAACAAGCAGTCTACACAACTTCAGCCCAAAAGTAGGTTGGTAACTTTGCTTCATCAAGCATGGTTCGTGCAGCTTCAATAAGAGTTCTATTCTTTCTTTAAACAACTCCATTTTGCTGTGGAGTTCCAGGAGCAGAGAATTCCTGCTTGATTCCTTGGTCTTTGCTGAACTCTTCCATAATCAAATTCTTGAACTCAATGCCATTATCACTTCTTATGATTTTCATAGAGTCTTTAACCAATTTATCCAGTTGTTTGACATGATCAATCAAGATAGATGCAGTTTAACTTTTTGTGTGCAAGAAATACACCCATATGTATCTGGTGAACTCATCCACTATGACCATAGCATATTTCTTCTTTGCAATAAACATGACATTCACTGGACCAAATAGATCAACATGTATTAAGTGATAAGGCTCAAGAATTGAAGATTCGGTCTTGCTCTTGAATGATTATTTTCTTTTTTTTTGCCTTTTCACAGGAATCACAAAGGCCATTAGGAGCAAATACTGATTTTGGCAGTCCTCTCACAAGATCTTTCTTGACTAGTTCATTTATATTGTTGAAATTTAAAGAAGAGAGTTTCTTATGCCAATTCCAGCTTTCTTCAATTGATGCTCTACTTAACAGACAGATTGCAGAACCATCAGAACTTGTTGAAATCTTGGCTTCATTAATGTTACCTTGCCTTTATCCTTTCAGAACAACTTTGCCTGTAGATTTGCTTACAACTTCATAGTGTTCTTCAAAGAAATCCACATGATAACCTCTGTCACATATTTGACTAACCCTCAGCAAATTGTGTTTAAGTCCTGAGACTAGAGCTACTTTTTCAATGATGACATTCCCAAGATTGATATTGCCATATCCCAGAGTTTTTCCCATGTTGCCATCTCCATAAGAAACACCTGGGCCAACTTTCTCCATAAAGTCTGATAGCAAGGCTTTATTTCCAGTCATATATCCTGAACATCCATTGTCTAGAACTAGGGTGTTTTTCCTATTGTCCTGCAATCACAAAGACCACTAATGATTAGTTTTAAGGACCCAGACTTACTTGGATCCTTTGGCCTTATTAAGTTTGTTAACATTTGCAGCGGATTTAACATCACAGTTTATGTTAACATTTTTCTTATCAGAATTTACAATATCAGACTTTGCATCAGAACTTACGCTAGAAGGAATAATGCTAACTTTCTTTAAAGAAGGTTTTATTTGATAATAATCATAGTACAAACTATGATATTCCTTATAAGTATAAATGGAATGCCATAAACTACCACAATAAAAACAAGGATTTTATGGCCTATATCTAACAGACTGACTCTTAACTCCTGATTTTGAAGGTAAGGAGTTTATGTTCTTATTCTTCCTGCAAAAAGAAGCCAGATGGTTAGAATTTCCACAGTTATAACATTTCTTTCTAGGAGCATTAGGAACAGGCTTATAATCATTGCTTTTATTCACACCTACCTTTCCATTCCTATTTTTCCTAGGTGGCTTTACCTTGTTTACATTCTTAACATCTTTCAGCTTATGCTTAAGCTGCTTCTTTGTCATTAAGCCTATGTTAACTTCAGTTGGCTTATCCTGTTTTGGTTTGTCAGAAGTTAATTCCTCTTTAACTTCTGATTTATCAATATCAGACTTTATAGCTACAAACTTAACAGGATTTACCTTTGGCTTTTGTTTGACAATTATAGGCTCAATTTCTATAGTTCCTTTATTATTCTTATCATCTCCATAACCTAAGCCCTCTTTCCAATTTCCACTACTTAATAAATTCTGAGTTGTTTTGCTAGAGTTAGTCCAAGTCCTGATAATCTCTCTTTCCTTTTCTAACTCAGTTTTTAGAGATTCATTCATTTTAAGCACTTCATCTCTAACATAGAAAGCATCATCTCTATCTTTCTAAGTTTGATGGAACATAACTAACTCTTTCTCTAAATAATCATTCCTCTTTTTATAAGCAAGATTTTCAGAAGTTAATCTTTCACATGTTAAAGTTTGATCTCTATAACTAATGAACATGGTTTTAAGATATCTTCTCAACTCAGTAATATCATCAGTATGGAAAGCATAAGTTGTTTGAGGTACCTTTAACTCAGCAGCTTCAGAACTGCTATCAGCATTTGCCATCAAGGCATAGTTCACCTCACTTTCAGAATCTGAAGTGTCTGTCCAACTTTTCTTCTTTGTGACAAGAGCCTTGCCTTTGTCACTTTTTCCTTTCTTGAAATCAGGAGATATGTGGCCTTTCTCACCACAGTTCTTGCATTTGACATTTGAGTAATCTCCTATGTCAGACTTTCCTCCTTTGCCTTCAGATTTTCTGAAACCTTTCTTATCAGAAATTGCACCTTTCCTGGAAAACTTCTTTCCCCTTCTGAATTTCCTGTATGCAATCTTTGTGATTCCTTTCACCATAAGAGCACATAGCTTCATCATCTCTTCATCAGGGTCCATCTCAGATAGACTTTCAGTTTCTGAATCCTCATCACTATCAGAACTTGATGACTCAGTATCAGACTTTGTGATGAGAGCCTTTCCTTTGCCTTTCTTTGAGACAGCTACTTTAGGGGATTCCTCAGCCTTAAGAGCAACCGTCCTTGACTTTTTCCCATGCCTCTTGCTTCTTTGATCCATCTCAAGTTCATGAGTCTTGAGCATACCATAAATTTCATCAAGAGTAGTTTGATCAAGAGCATAGTTTTCTCTTATAGTTGTGGCCTTCAAATCCCAACTTTCAGGAAGAGCTAAAAGGAATTTAATATTAGTATCTTCAAGATCATATTCCTTATCCACCAGTGACAGATCATTCAAGAGTTTGACAAATCTATCATATTAACCAGTTAATGACTCATCAGGTTTTGAGTCAAAGTGCTCATACTCTTGAGTGAGTATAGTCCTCCTGTTCTTCTTAATTGAATCAGTTCCCTGGCATCTTGTCTCCAATGTATCCCATATCTCCTTTGCAGTCTTGCAGTTAATTACCCTGTTTAACATGACATTATCAATGGCACTGTGCAGCAAATGTCTTACCTTTACATCCTTTGCAATATATGAGATATCTTCAGCTGTATATTCACTTTTCTCCTTTGGTACAGTCTGTGCTGGCTGATCTGCAACTACAACAGAGAGCTTGGTTGGCTTATGTGGTCCTTCATTAATTCTGTCAAGGTATTCTGGATCTATAGCTTCCAGAAACATAGACATACTCACCTTCCATATGGGATACTCAGAAGGTTTCAGTATGGGAACCCTAATAGTCTCATATCGATTATGGATTTGAGTCTTTGGAGTTTCTTCAGTTTTGTTGGGCTTGGTTGGAGTTTGTGCTTCTTCAGACATGATTGTTTTTGGATCTTTACTGTATGTATGTTAACAGATTGCTCTGATACCACTTGTTAGGTCACACACACTGTAAAAGGGGGTTAAATACAGTATTTACTACAATTAAATCGAATTTAAGAATTCAAGTAACAGAACACATATTTTATTCAACAAAATAAACTCTGTTACAAAGAACTGTCCTCTCTCAGTGATGAACAAATATCACGAGAGCTGCTAGGGTTACAATGAATAATAATCTCGATTAAGATAACACATATAGTGTAAACCCTATGTCTGTGTTTATATACTACAAAGTTACAAGATAATCTTCTAATTGATATCGAATATAATTCTGCTTCCTAATATATATCAATCAGTTATCTTCTCTTCGAAGTATTCAATTCCTTATAGAATTCTTCTCCATGCATATCTCTTCTTATGTTTGTCTTGATCTTCTTTCCTTCAATCATCCGCCTTTCTTATCTGAACGTCTCCTTAAGTCCTGATATTATCTCTTGATAAATATCTCCTGATAACTTAAATTCTGACAACTTAAGTTCTGATATCTTAAGTCCTGACTTCAGTATAAATACTGATTTCCAGTTAAGTCCTAATTTGTCCTGTTAAGTTAGATCTTAAAACTAAACACAAATCATATTAGACATGACATCATAAATATATCTAACATTGTGTAATTAGTTTTGCTAATAAATAAATATTATGCATGTTCAGTATTTATTCTATGTTAAGTGGTATATGTATTTGGATGTTTAAAATAATATCAATTGAGTATTTTAATTTTTATATGTACAAAATAAAATATAGATAATTTTCATATCTTCTTATTTATTTTTATGTTGATTTATGATTTTATAGGAAATATATGGATTTTATAAAATCTTTTTCCGAGTATTTATAAACTATTTTATATAATCGGGAACCAACCGACGTCGCCCGTTTTTACGTTTTTATAACCCGAAACTCTTCCGAGAACTCCTTCCTAACCTAATTGCAATATTCCGAGCATTTTCCACGTTTCGACTTTTTCGATCCGGCGTACAGTTTGTCCTGTGCGGGTCCTGGCGCAATATTTTCGATACATTATTTATTTCGGTAAATCAATAAAACTCGTATTTTTGATAAACGGGATTTTTTATTAAACTATTATAATTATCACCTCGTAATATGTGCAACCAGGCGCTGAGACCAAAACCGCAGTACAAATTGTACTGATTTGGATAATTATCCCGAAAACCGGTACCGTTTGGATCTATTTTTATAAATAAATGTACCATTTTGTATCCGGAATGATCCAACTGGATACTAATTTTCCGTAACTATAAATAGCCTTTACCGTATTTTATTTCGTACCGAAAATCATTTGCAAACAGTTGTTATAGAATTTTCTAGAGAAAAACCCTAATTTCATAAAACTTACCGAGTATCAAACCTCAATTTCAAGGTGTTACCGGAATCCGTTGGTGAAGCTCGAGTACCCAAATCAAAGCTCTTGAAATATACTATCAGAATATGTGCTTCATATCATTGCAGAATCAAAGGTTTATTTTCTGTAATTTTATTTATTTTCAAATTATTTTGAATAAAAATATGATTTTTTGTACGGATGATTGTTTGAATGATTTGATGCTTGCATGTTGTAGAACTTGTTCTCCTGATGATTTTCATATGTCATATGACTGATTTGGAGTTCAATAACATGTTCAAAATTGAGTTTAATTTTCGAATTTTAAAATTAGGGTTTATAACCCGTATGAATGTTCTTAATTGAAAATTAGGGCTTTTTGTTCTAGGAGTTATTAGCTGTTGAAATATTGTGGGTTGTGTTCCTTATGAAATTTGCAATCGATTGGTATATAGCTCGTTAATAGAGGATCCCTGAATCGAAGGGAGTCGTGTTTTGAAGTTTACGTCGGCTCGCCGGAAACCGGCTAACTTCTCGGCCAAATTCCGGCAAACTCAGGGGTTATTGATGTGTTTTGATTGCATGAATAGATTTCTGGTGTTTAGAAGATGTAATCTGGAGGAGATGGTGGTGTGAGGATGCCGGGAACGTGTTCTCCGGCCATCCCCGTAATTTTCCGGCGACTGAACTGCAAAATTGCAGTTTAGTCCCTATACTTTTGAAGATGGTGAAGTTTAGTCCCTGAAGTTTCTGGAAATTATAGAAATAGGATTCCTGTTTTAAAAATATTTAAAAATCATATTTCTTATTTATTTTAATTATGAAAATTCGTTTTTAATTTCTGAAAATTCTAAAAATTATTATTTTAAATTCCAAAAATTATTTTTAATTCAAAAATAAATATGAATTAATTAGTTAATTAATTTTAGTTAATAATTAATTGATTAATTGGTCAAATTATTCGAAAATTAATTGATTAATTAATTTAATTAATTATTAATTGATTTTAATTAATTATTTAATTAGATTTAATTATTTAAAAATGATTTAAAAATTCTAAAAAATAGTTTCAAGCTTTAAAATATTATTTTAAATTGTTTTCAAGGCTTGATAATTATTAGAAATTATTTTAAAGCCAGATGTGGCCAACCGAACCCTGTTTATTGCTTTAAAAATTGATCCAATGACCATTTTAAATCCGAAAAATATTTTAAAAATTATATTAAATACCCGAAAGCGTGTTTATGACCCGAGACTTCTTTATAAATGATATATCATTGAGCGTTTGACATGTTACGTGTTATATGTGACTCGTTGTTTGCCTGTCGGTCTATATGTTCGGTGTTTACTTGTTTATAGCATAACTTTCAATCCGTTAATCGAATTTGGGTAAAATGAAGGGTAGATAGAAGTGTATATCGAATAGAATCGTATGAGTTGAGTAATGATAGATGTTTATGATATGTGAGCAGAAGAGGCAAGGCGTAGGAAAGGGAAATAGATAGCCGAGGAGTAAGACGGTGTTAATTAAAAGTTAGTGAAGTATAACAAGCTAGTACCAGGCAAGTAATCTGAACTTTCTCGAGATATATTGTTGATGATTGATAATCCTATTCTATATTGCAAGTACTTTGAAGCACTGAACCTTAAACCTTGATTCTAGTTGTCAATCTTTGAGCCGTAAATCTTATTCTTTCTGAACCATTGATTGTTGCATACCCGAATACGAACCACCGATTTACGATACTACTCCACAAGTACATACAAACTAAATACCAAATACTGAATTAAATTGCTTACATATTCAAACCATTGTACCTTATGCTTTGAAAGACCAAATCCTTGTAATCTTGAAACGTTGATTCCTTTGTTATCCAATTCTTTCATTTCCTAACAGCCATTCTTTGAAATTGACATATTGATCCTTTGTGAAGATTGAATATCCAATGTTGCTTATGATTTTGGCTATTGCTTTACATTGTTTATTCTGTTATTCTGTTAGAATTGGATTATTTTATAAAATTGTGGACCAGATTCGTGGTCAGACCAGATTGGTGGTCAAGTTAGGCCAATGTGTGCCTTGGATCCAGTAATTAGCCTTGCTCGGGGTTAGTGCGTGACTGATCAGCATCCTAACCTTAGTTTTTAAAAATAAAAATATAATATCCAATTCTAAATCATTAATCCTTGTTCACTGGATACCTTAATCCTTTTTACTTGATGATCATTATTCTCAGTCTTGTCATTGTGACTTGCTGAGCTAGTTAGCTCATTTATGCGATGTTGTTTATGTTCTTTTTCAGTTAAGAAGAAACCAGTTGGCAGCGAGGATCCCCAATCCAGTGCGAGAGCTAGGGGTCCAGGTAGATCGAGTTAAGCTAGCTGGCATCTTTTGAGATGATTTAAGTTGTAAAAGTTTGTAATAGTGTTTAATGTTCAGTTCTAAGTTTGAATAGTTGGATTTGGACGTTTGTAATATAAAGTGTGTGTGTGTGGCTTGTGTACATACTTTAACCTGTTGCGGTCCATGGAAGTTGGTAAGTAGGGTCACTGCATATTATTATTATCTTTATTATTGTTATAAGCAGGTTATAAATAAGGTGTGTGTGTGTGAACCCCAAACTTCTGACCCGGGTTTGGAGGGCGTCAGAGCTACAGGTTATAAGTCACTGACACAAGCCTAGGTTGACGGGAATGGGTAGAGGGTTAGGATTAGAAGTAAGGAAATAGAAAGATAGAATGTCGAGAGGATGAGTGCGACGGTATAACAGATATTAGTATAATTTGCGTTGTGGTTCGAGATTCTTATATTGCGATATGATTTCATATAGCAACGATGGCCGACTCTTTCATCTCCGTACCAGCTGATCACTCAGAGCCCTCAGTTGGAGGACCATCTTCAGATCCACGTCCTGTTGTTCCACCAGTGTTGGCTATTTTACCTCCACCTGTGTTGCAGCCCGTACCACTACAGGCTATTCCACCCCCAGGCATGAGGCCACCTATCAGAGGACCTCCACCAGCTGATTCAGATTCCACTGGGCATTCAGTTGCGGGTGCCCCATTTCAGTCTACATTGCATCCTGTTCCTTATTACCGGTATGAGGCTCTTTTATTGGAGCGTGATTCCTTGTTGGCACAGATCCGAGAGCTGCAGCATATCATCAGGACTACAGATGTTGATCGTGGTGTGAGGGAGCTTCGAGAGGAGATCCATGTGACACGCAGGATTCTTGAGGCTAGGCTACATAGAGCTACATTACCTGGTCGAGGCTCTGATGCACTTATGGGATGGGCTAGTGAGGCGATGGAAGACTTTGAGAGACTGGGAGGACCAGAGTTTCCTTGGATTTAGATCCAGAGATGGAGATGCTGATCAGTGTTGTTGTGGATGTTTAGTATGTACAGTAGTGTGTAGTATGTATCAGTAGACTTTTGGGTTGTATTTATAGACTAGATCTGCTGACTAGTGAGTAGGTTTATTGTACCCTTTTTGCTTTTACTTCTGAAGCATCTTTACGCTTGTACTACCTAAAACTTTTGATCTATATATATCAGTACCTTTTCTTTTCCAGCATTATCATTTACTTTACTGCACCTGTTTTACTTTACTTTATATATTGCACCAGTTATACCCCTGTGATACCATGTACCTTGTTCCTTTAACTGTTTATATTCTGTAAAGAAGCATGCAATTTACTTAGTTCAACTGTTACAACTGTTTTCAAAAAAGAGATATTTCTGTTTTACAAAACTTTTCTTTTATGTAAAGGATTTGATTTAAAAGCTAAATAAGTTGTTTGATTCTTTACAGAAAATGCCTCCTAGAAGAAATACCCGCACTAAAACCCAGAATGAAGAAACCAACAACAACAATAACAACCAAGATGATACTAACCAGAATGCAAACCCAGGACCCATAGACCCAGCAGTAGCCCAGATTCTCCAAATCTTGACCTAACAAACAGTTCACTTGACTCAACAACAACAAAGACAGACCAATCCCCAGGTAACTTTCAAAACTTTTCAGGCGGTAAACCCATCGGAATTCAAGGGTTCCTTAGATCCGATTGAAGTGAATGTTTGGTTAAAGGAAATAGAAAAGTCATTTGCTTTAGTTAAAGTAAAGGAAGAACAGAAGGTGGAGTTTGCAAGTTATTATTTGAAAAATGAGGCCACCTATTGGTGGGAGACTGTGAAGACGTTAGAAGGTACAGATGTTATTACTTGGGAGAGGTTTAAGGAATTGTTTTTAGAAAAATATTTTCCCCAGTTTGTTCAGGATCAGATGGAGCTGAAGTTTTTAGAGTTAAATCAAGGAAATATGTCGGTAGCTGATTATGAAAGTAAGTTTGAAGAGTTGTCAAGGTATGTGCCGTCATATGTAGATATTGACAAGAAGAAGGCTAAGAGATTCCAGCAAGGTCTGAAGCCATGGATCAGAGGTTAGGTAGCCATCTTTGAATTGGACACCTATGCAGGAGTTGTACAGAAAGCCATGATTGCAAAAACAGAGAGCGAGATGTCACAGAAGGAAAAGGAGAGTAAGAAGAGGAAGTTTGAAGGGAATGAAGGATAGTCACAACCAGGGAAGTTTCCAAATTTTAAGAAGGGCAAGTTTCAGCCAGGGAGAAATTTTAATTTCAGAAAACAAAATGCAGGCGACGGATGTCAAAGCAACCGTCCAGTCAATGTGAATAAGCCGAATCAGTTATTAACTTTTCCAGATTGTCAGGTATGTGGGAAGAAGCACGGAGGAGTTTGTAATAAGTTAAACGTGGTTTATTTCAAGTGTAACCAGAAAGGGCACTATTCGAGGGAGTGCCGCAATCAGCCAGTGAGAGAGCCAGCAAACAAGGATCAGCCTATCCGGAATCCAGCGGTTAAGGTTCCAGCTATTGGATTTACATGCTTTAAATGTGGGAAGCTAGGACATATAGCCAGGGATTGCAAGACACCAGCCCCGGTTAGTATTACATTGCGAATTATGGGATCTACCCCACCAGTAAATGAGACTCCAAGGGCTAGAGTTTTTGATATGTCTGTAAAAGACGTTATCCAGGATACTAATATCGTGGCAGGTACGCTTAATGTGAATTCTTTATGTGCCAAAGTGTTAATAGATTCGGGAGCAACTCGATCAGTTATTTCTCAAGATTTTGTTAGTAAATTAAATTGTCCGGTTGAGTATTTAAATGAAATAATGACTGTGGAATTAGAAAATCAAGAACGTATATCTTTTAATCAAGTTTATGGGAATTTTGAGATTGAGATTTCTGGTAACAAGTTTTGTGTAGATTTGATACCATTTAAGCTAAGAGAGTTTGACGTTATCTTATGAATGGATTGGTTATCTAAGCACGATGCCCAGATAGATTGTCGAAATAAGAAACTAATCATAAAGACGCCAGATAAGAGAATAGTAACGTTTAAGGGTCAGAAGCAAGCAAAGAAATTCTTAACGATGATTCAAGCCAAGAAGTTACTACGACAAGGATGCGAGCATTTCATTATTTATGTGATTGATAAAAGTCAGGAGCCAACAAAATTTGAAAATATTTCAGTAGTCAATGAATTTCTAGACGTGTTTCCCGATGAGTTACCAGGACTTCCTCCAGACAGAGAAATTGAGTTTGCGATCGACTTAGCACCTGGAACGGGACCGGTATCCAAGGCCCCATACAGAATGGCGCCCATTGAGATGAAGGAACTAGTAAAGCAATTGCAAGAATTGTTAGAGAAAGGAGTAATCAGACCCAGTGTATCCACGTGGGGTGCACCGGTATTATTTGTCAAGAAGAAGGATGGGGGCATGAGACTGTACATCGACTATCGGGAGCTCAACGAGCTTACAATCAAGAACAAGTATTCGTTACCCAGAATTGCTGATTTGTTTGACCAATTGAAGGGAGCAAAGTACTTCTCCAAGATAGATTTGAGATCGAGATATCATCAACTAAAGATTAAGCCAGAGGATTGTTAGGTCACACACACTGTAGAAGGGGGTTAAATACAGTGTTTAGCACAATCAAATCAAATATAAGAACTCAAGTAATAGAAAACGAATTTTATTCAACACAATAAACTCTGTTACAATATGGAACTGTCCTCTCTCAGTGATGAACAAATTATCACGAGAGCTGCCAGAGTTAAAAAGAATAATAACTTCGATAATCGTAACACTTTTAGTGTAAACTCTATGCATGTGTTTATATACTACACAGTTACAAGATAATCTTCTAATTGATATGGAATATATTTCTGCTTCATAAAATATATCAACTAGTTATCTTTTCTTCCAAGTATTCTATTCTTCATAGAATTCCTTCTTCATGCATAATTCTTTCCTGTCTTAGTCTCGATCTTCTTTCCTTTCAATCAGCCGCTTGTCTTATCTGAAAGTCATCTTAAGTCCTAATATTATCTCCTGATAAATATCTTCTGATCACTTAAGTGCTGATAACTTAAGTTCTGATATCTTAAGTTCCGTCTTCAGTATAAGTGCTGATTTCCAGTTAAGTACTGATTTGTCCTGTTAAGTAAGATCTGAAAACTAAACACAAATCATATTACACATGACATTATCAAATATATCTAACAATCTCTCCTAACTTGTAAATTAGCATAATATACAAGTTCAACAGATATTTGATGATGTCAAAAACATTAAGTACAAATGCATGAGAATTTGACTAGATAACTGTAACACCCCCAAATCCGGGGTCGGGGATCCGGGTTGTCACGAGATCCATTTCCCTTAATAACACCCAATCTTAATACACAATCAACTACTCTGTACTGTGACCCCACAATAAGCACACACACCACAAGTTATAGTCTCAGAGATGAATATCCAAAAATAATCACAAGTCGTTTTATTCCACAATTATATGTCAATACACCTTAAAAGGTTTTCTGGATAATTTACATTTCTTTGCCATTATTACAATTCATAATATACATAAGTCTGGTACATTATTAGTTGAAAACTTAGCCTATTGGTAATTTCTACCTCAGCTACAGCGGCCTCAACGCTTCCAGAAAGCTGCGGAACGTTTCCTATCCGCTTGCGAATTGGGAGCTTGGTCCTGTTCATCTTATCTATCTGATGTTGTGTGATGAAAGAAGAAAGCAAGGGTGAGCAGCAAGCCCACCAAAATAATATGTATAATGATTAACAATATATGAGCCTACTCATAATACTCATGAAAGTCTTGGTCAAAAGAAATGAACCAAGTTTGATATCTTAATGCGATGAAGTCGTAAAATATTCAGTATATATACATATATACTTTTCAAAATATTGGAAGTCCTCTTCCATGCATAATATACACAAAGTCCCAGTGTATAACTGTATAAAAATATCGTTGCAAGGTGATCTCATATATCTAACCTTGTCTCAACGTTTTTCTGAAAATCTTTGTCATTCATAAGACAATTATTAATTAGATATAAGTTTAAAAGATGAAGTTACCAAATACTTCACTACACTTATATCATTTATAAAGCTACTTGAACTACCATTGTTCAAAGTATAATGAGCTTTCAACAGTTCATCATATAGATGAGACTACAAGACAAGATTTGAATAGATTAAATCTTTAAAATATTATTAAAGGAAATGAAGTTATGACATACTTCATTAAGTTCTGATATATATATATATCCATATATACATCTTCCTTTATACATTTCCTGAAAACCTCTGTCATGTAAAGTATGAACAAAATTGCAATATCCAATAAGTTTGGAAAGGAAAAGAATTTTGGCATAAACCAGATATCTTGCTGATCAGGCAAAGATACCCATAAGTAACCTTTTCTACTAGTAGATGGACGAATTCCCCACTGGTCATCACCCTGGTCGTAATAGGACCTTATGCTGGATTGCCACTCAGCCACTTATACATTTGATGGACTCCCACTGAGCCACTTACACTATCATGGACGCCCACTGAACCCATGTTGCTTATGCCGACTCAATAGATGGACTTACTTCCCGAACGTTGGGTAAGTAATCAATTCATTTACCAAAACTGCAACCGTGTTGCGAATATAAAATACACCACAGAGCCGGATCCCTCAGGTTTTGAGCGAGTATTTAAATCCCCTTAAAAAGAAAGATCTTAAATATAAAAAAATGAGTTTTGGGATCCGCTCTAACTTTTAAAAATCATTTTGAAGACTCGAAAACACTTTAAAGAGTGTTTGGAGTAATGCTGATTTATGAAATAAATCAGTCCCAATATGAAAGAAATATCTGAATATTATTATTTAAATAATATTCCCATAAAGAATAATCTTTATAAAAATAATTGAAGTAGAAGTATTAAAACTTATACTTGAAACGAGTATTAAATAACCAAAGATATACTTATATGAAAGTACTATCTTTATTTGAATAATCGAAAATAAGTTTGATTATTGACACCTTATTCTTTAATAAAATAAAGAATATATCTCAGCAAATAATCGGAGTCATAGATCCTCAAATGAATATTCAAATAATATTCATTAAATAATATAAACTGAGTCATAAGCCCTCGAATGAATATTCAAAATAATATTCATTTAATATAAATGAGTCATAAGCCTTCGAATAATATTCGAAATAATATTCAATAATAAAATAAAGTTAAAGTTATCGAATAAACCTTATTCGATTAATAGTTTTAAAAACTATGACCCTATATATATATATAAGTATATATATATATATCCATATATACAAAATCTACTCGGGATCCTCGACTCCCGGTTTTAGAAAATATTTTCACCTTTGGGTCCCTATACTAAGGGTATATGCAAATTACCGTTATCCTCTAGCATAGGTATTATCAACTGAATCAACAGATATATATGGAAAGAATACGAAACAGGCATGCATATATATATACCATAGCAGCATGCTTCAATATATTGCAATATTTGCTAATTAACCAACATGCATCTATTGCAAGATAATGCAAATACATATATACATCACAACAACAGTTATAACGGTTAGAAAACTTGCCTGAGCGACTGGGGGTTACGAATGGCTCGGGACGAGTCTGGTAACCTATAAACAACAAGTAAGTTGGAATTAAACCAAAGTCACTTGTACATCTATACTTTAACTAACTTAGACTCTAACGCTTATTTTGCGCTTACTGATTTTCTTAAGTCACTCGAGTACCCTCGGCTCCACCATATTTAGTAATTTAACCTTTACGAGTTTTAAGGAGATTCCTTCGCGAGTGTCTTACCAACTGCCTAACACACTTACCATAAATGTTTCATACATTAATTAACCCCTTTTTGGTCTTTAACCTATGTTTCAAAGTAAGGCGAGGGGAAAAGTTTCGTTCGCGAAACGCCGTTACTTGAAACGGTCGTTTCTCCTAAACCGTGCATCGGAATCGAACGAACTACATATCAAAACGAAGCTCGTAACATGAGCTATCTAAACATAGCAATGGTCAAAATCTAGCAGGGGGTTCTCGGGTCCTAATGTTATGCACAAAAACAGTCTAAAGAAAATCGGACGTTACGACGGCTATGTTTACGCGATTTCCCAATTTTAAACCATTCAAAACCAACCACAATTCAACCTCAAATCAAACACACAACCAACATCCATCCAAACCACATCATAACAGCCCCAACAAATCCACATTAACCATTTATACTTATTCCCCACATGAACTAAAAGCTTTACTTAGGTTCTTTAACTAATTATCAAGATTTACAACTCCAACAATACCACAAAACCAACTAATCTCTACAAACTCAACCAAACTTCAAACAATCAAGCATCATGCTTCACATATACTATATCAAACATATTCATTCCTAATTACTCAAAACTAAAGCTAGGGTTTGTAGTTTATACCTTCCTTGGAGAGTGGAGAATCAAGAGAATGGCTTGGAATCACCCTTAAAGTCCTTATCCAAGCTTAATCTAAACAAAACTTCAAGAACACAAATTTTAGTTCTTGAAAAACACTATTCACCATCTTCTTCCATGATTTATAGAAAAAGATTGGCTTGGAATTAGAAGCTTAAACTTATAGGAAGTATGTAACTATCCATGGGGAAGCTTAGATAATTACCTTGCTAAATAGTAAGTGGTGGAGCTTGGATCTTCATTTTTTAAGAAAAGGGCCGAGAGCATGAAGAAGAAAATGGGGGGTTTATGTTTTGTTTGGTGAAAAAAATGAAATATTTGCTTGGTTGGTTGATTTTTGTGTTTGTTTTAGGTTAATTACCTAATTAACCTTGATTTTGTGTGGTTATAATTCAACCACACTTCCTTCCCTCCTATGTCATGCTTGCATCACTTTGTGATGTCATCACCCTTCCTTTGTCCTCTTTCTATTGGTTGGATGACATCATCCCCACTAATCCCTTTGATTAGCTTTTAATTGTTTGCCTAATGACCGCTGATCTGTTATACGGTTCGCTTAACTTTCGTTCTCGTTTCTCGTTTGAGGGATCATACCCGGGATCTTATTACTTAGGTTCCCTTAACCTATCTCAATACATTATATTCCTTTTTATGATCCTCTCTTATAATCCTTTAATTTAAATCCTTTTTATCCTGTTACCGTTTTCTCAATTCTTTCCGTATCTAGTGGATTTCCGGGAAAATCAAAGTGTTCGGAAATTGGATTCTGACGATCTTTACATACACTTATATACCACATAGAGTACTAATAATATCTCAGAATATCCATAAAAGAACCCCTACCTAGTGTGGCATGAAAAGTTTTCTCATTCAGCAAAAACACTATTCATAAGGGTTTCAAAAATTTTCCAAAAATTGGGGTTATTACAATAACTACAACTTACAGTCCTTTCAGCTTTACCATCTTTAACTTCTGATAACAGCTTCAGTCTATATATACTTCAGAATTTAAGCAGTTGTAGATCTTTGACTTGGCTTCAATTTCTGATCTCTTTGATATCAGGAGTTGTCCTGAGATAGTTCCTCAACAAACATCTCTCAGCATATTCAAGTTCATTGACCATGCTCCTTTTAGCATTTATCAATTCAGCTGTATCTTCTCCAGTTTGAAAAATAGATGCTCTGAGATCATTTATCTTAGCTTTTCTTATCTCCTGATCTAGTCTAATCAGATATGCCTTGTCAGACTCTAGATTGAATTCCACAGCCTTATAACCCAGAAAAGTAGTTATAATCTGAGCAGAGTTAGGCTTCATATCAACAATATCACCTTTGTGATCTCTGTACTTGGGACAGTATGTGCTGTCAGACTTTACAGAATAAAGCTTCTTCTGTCTTTGAATTTGAGACTTTAAATACCCTGCAACACTATCTGTTAATCTGTCTTTCACTTGAAGTAGAAATAGAACATGTTCCAATTTTTCAAAATACTTCAGTGGTATAGCATTCTGCTTAATCTGGTATACCCTTCCATCTGTCATAAACTATAACAAGATATGTTCTTTTAAAAAGGTATGGTAAACCATTTGTACAGATTCAAGTCGATTCAATCTTTCAGGAGTTACTCCAACACCTGGTTCACTTAAGGAAGTTGGATCATTGGTAGTGTTATATACTCTTCTTTCATCAAAACTACCCAACCCAGATTTATCTCTTGCTTCCTTTCCTGTAATAACTCTTGCTTCAAAACCACTTGTTGCAGTCTTCAAAGGTTGAGCGTGTTTAGCTTTGGTGAATCCTGGTAGGAGTATCTTTGAAGGTTTAACATGAGCAATGTCAGAGGTTTCCTTTTCCTTATCTTCTGATATCAAGACAACTTGAGCTATGTCAGAGGTTGCTTGCTTCACTGTCATATCAGAACATACTATATCTTGACTCTGAACAACATGAGCCACATCAGAGGTTGTTTGAAAAATCTTCTTATGCATCAGAGTAAGATTAGCATCTTCTTCATCATCAATTATTTCTTCATCCATGACTGGCATATAAACCTTTACAGGTTCATCAACTTTTTCTTTGCCCTTGGACCTTGGATCAATTTCCATTTGTGATTTAGCTTTGGTTGCCTCAGAACTTGTTCTTTCCTTTATCACAATACCCTTAGGTTTCGGAAATTTCTTTTCAACAACAGAAGCTTTAGATTTTGTCTTGACACCTTCTGCTTTAAGTCTAGCTTCTTCTTCCTTTAGACTCTCAAAGTCCATCCCTGGATTTTCTTTAAGAAATAACTCCTTTGAAATTTCTTCATCAAGTTCCCAATGTTCACCAGAACTTATCCTTTTACCAGTATCAGAACTTATTCTTCTCCCAGTATCAGAACTTGTTCCTTGACTTGTAATTCTAGCTTTACTTGATGAAAATCCTTTGCCTTGACCTTGACCTCTACCCTTATTAGAGTTTCCCTGGCCATCATTTCCATCATCCTTTCCTTTCAGTGTCTGAATAGATTTGCATTTTGACTTAATCACTTTCTTCCCCTTTTTGGCATCGGCAGGTAAAAGAAGAGAGACAAGCAATTCCACTGAGGATTGGATCTTATTGAGTTGATTTTGGTGAGAAGCTTGATTCTTCAGAATTTCTTCAATTTGAGCTTGTTGCTTCTCCTGAGTTTTCTCAATGTAGGCAATTCTGTCAAAGGCTGGCTTGAAAAATCTATTATTTTCAAGTTTCACATTCATATTTTGCTGGATTAGAGTTTCTTGAATTTTATTCACCTTGTCATGAGTTATTGAGTGTTAACCTTGAAGGTGCCTTGTACTCAATGCAGTAACTCTCAGCTGTGCCTTGAAATCATCATTTATCAGCATTTCATCAGCTTTTGCAAGATGCTCAGCAAGAATCTTTTCAGAAGGAACAAAACTAACTGAGTTCCATTCTTTAGTCCACTCCTTTCCTCTAGGAGTTTCACTCCAAGGTACTGGTGTTTCCCCTATAACTTCTTAACTAAATCAGCTTTAGAAAGTGTTTGTTGAGGTGCATGTCCTGATGGACCAGCTGCATCAGCATGTAAATTGGTAGCAGCTACACCAGTAGTTTCTTCATTGTCAACATCAGAACTTGTAGATCCCCCAGTATCAGCATCCTCTGGTAAAATAGCAGTATGTGAGGCTATAGAGGCTTCAACATCATCCTCTAAATTCTGATCTGCAGCCAGGTTCTGATCAACATCCAAAAGTGATGTTGTTGGTGGAGTGAGTTGAATTGGTGGAGCTTCCAAGTACAAAACCTCAGGCACAATCAAGTTATGAATATCAATTTCAGCACTTGTACCTGGTTCTTCAGTATGTACTGGATCAACTATAGGTGACATAGTAGGTGTAGGTATTTTAGCTTGAGCAGTTTCTGGTTGTGTAGAAGGAAAAAAGTCAATAACAACTTGTTCTTTTGAGATCAGAGATTCCTGATCCCCTTCCTTAGCTGCTTCCACTACATCTGAATCTGACTTAACTATGTCCCTGTGAGCTCTCTGTTTCTTTAATTTCCTCAAAGGTGGAGACACTGTAGGAGCTTTATCATCAGAATTTAACTTTCTAAGCCTTTTGAGGGGCCTAGAACTCCCAGTTACAGTATCTTTCTGAGATGAAACCTTCTCAGCTTCTACAACAACAGGTTCTGATATTGAAACCCGTTCCTCAGTTGTTTCCTCAAATCAACAGAATTTAATCAAAACATTCATCACAAAATTAAATTAAAAGTCGATGAAGTAAAGATTAATAAATTGCAATTAAACATGGACAATCACATAATTTGAGAAACAAAGAACCAATCTTGCAATTAAATAAAATTTCATTGATATATCAGATGATTACATTTGATGAAATTTAGTAATTACATGCAAAAATTACAAGATAGTCCTATTTTACGATTCCTAACATCAACAGCCTTAGTCCTAGTCCAAGAATACTTAACGACTAACTCCTTCTGTTGCTGATGAAGAGCACTGCAAGACGGATGATCCGTTCTTACTGACGGAGAGCTTCTCTCCTTTCCTCTTCCAACCTATCAAGATGGAGGTGATACTCCATTGATAATAACAAGAGTTCCGTGTGAACCTCTTGTGGAACTGAGTTTCAGAGCTCGTCAGGAATGGCGGTGACATGCCACTCCTGGTGCCATTCATCACAACTCAACTCGATGTTAAAGGTTTCATAGTTTAGGAACATGTTGAAACGGACCATTTTTGTTGGTATGAATAAAAAGAGAGTGAGTTTGTGAGAAAATGAAAGATATATTGGCTGGAATGACTGGTTAGTTTAAATAGCCAATAGAATATCAAGGGACACGAGGACTGGTTAAAAATTACAAGTAAAAATAATGACCCCTCGACTCCCTAGACTGATGTGTAATAATAACAGTCAGTAAAAGATCTAAAGCCAGAGTTAATGGGCACGGGATATGATAATTATTACTGTGTGCATGCAGGTTTTCAAGAAATACACGCTATGTTGTGAATATGTTGTGTACTTGATGATTACCTAAACAAAACATCTAAGTAGATTTTACTTAGTGAAATAATGTAGCACTCGATGAATAAGAATTATAGTCCCGACGGATAACTCATTATAGTCCCGACGGATGATTAACTTATTATCCATCGAGTGAGTAGCTTATGTAATAATAAGTTTGTAGCACAGTGTTGTATGCACCTTTGTATAGAATCTGTAGTAGCATATAAGTCATGTTGACTTTAACTAGATATGCAGAATAGGTTGATTAACTGTACATAAGCAATGTCTTGTAATTCTGTATAAGTGAAATGAAGTCAAGTGCCAAAATAGCTACCAACGGATGAATAACAAAGCTTCGACGGATGACCAAAATAGCTACCAATGGATGCTTAACAAAGCTTCGACGGATGATCAAATGACTATCAATGGTTGTTTAACATAGCAGTCGACGGATTATCAATTAAGTCATCGACGGATGATCTGAAAGTCGACAGATGATCACATCAAGATTCAAACATCAGTTGAACAGTGAAAGCTGACACACAGCCGTTGAATTGGATACAAAAACACTGTGGAAGCCCATTAACTGGGTAATAGAGGACGAAAAGCAGCAAAGATAAAGACTGTTAGATTTTATATTTGTTCAGTTCTTTTGACTTTGTAATCTTGGTAATATATATAAACCAAGAGAGTAGCAAATAGAAAAATAACTGAGATAGCTAAGAAACAACAACAGAGAAATCTTTGTAAGCACTATCTTTAGCATTTCCTGTGTTCTTAGCAGTTCTATTTTGTAAGCAGCTGTGAGCATTTCTGCACACAGAGTCCTCTCGATATATTAAATATATCTCTGGTGGAATTGTTTAAATCCACCAGAAAGTTTTTAAAGACTCTTGTTTTTAATTACATATATTTTGATTCATTCACGTTTACATTCCGCATTGTGCTAATCAAAACAAATATATCCATAATCGAGTTGAACATTTTTATTTCAAGAAAAAGGTTCAAGAATTCCATTCAACCCCCTTCTGTAATTCTTGCTATATTGTTAAGGGACTAACAATTGGTATCAGAGCAAGCTCTTAATCTACAAAGAGTTTAAAGATCAAAACAATTCAGCAAGATGAACAAGAAAGATGTTGGAGTCAAGATTCCTTTTCTTGATAAAGATAATTACCATCATTGGAAGGTAAAGATGCATCTTCATATGCTTTCTCAAGATGAGGCCTATGTGGACTGCATAGAAAGAGGCCCTCATGTTCCAATGAGAGCTACAACAGGAAATAAACCATCTGTTCCAAAGCCAAGGCATGAATGGTCTGATCCTGATATTGAACAAGTCAGGAAAGATAAAAAGGGCATGAACATTATGTTCATTGGTGTTGATGCAGACATGTTTGATAACATCATCAACTGCAAGAATGCTAAGGAAGTTTGGGACACAATACAGATAATCTGTGATGGTACTGAGCAAGTAAGAGAAAATAAAATACAGCTCCTGATTCAGCAATATGAGCATTTTCACAATGAAGAAAGTGAGTCACTCACTGACATTTTTAGTAGATTCCAAAAGCTACTAAATGCTCTTAAATTGCATGGAAGAGTCTATCAGACTAAAGACTCCAATCTGAAATTTCTCAGATCTCTTCCAAAGGAATGGAAACTGTAACACCCCCAGATCCGGGGTCGGGGATCCGGGTCGTCACGGTCTTTCTTTCCACAATATCACTTCACTTAATTAATAAATAACCTTATGCTGTGACCCCACACTAACACACACCACAACCCGTTATAGTCTCAGAGATGAAATTTAAATAAGTACAAGTCTTTGAATCCACAATTTAAAAGTTATTACAACCCAAAATGATTACTTGATAAATTTACAGTTAATTGCCATTATCTGCCACAAGTTATAATTATACATAATTGATTCTCAAAAGTAGATGGTCTGATCTACAATAGATCTACCTCTGCAGCTATAGCAGCTACAACATCAACGGGAAGACACAGGACGCTTCCCACGCGCTTGCGCTGGGTCTGCTGGAGTCTGGCCATCTTTCCTAACTGTTGTTGTGTGATGAAGAAATAAAGCAAGGGTGAGCAGCAAGCCCACCAAAATAATATGTATAATGATTTACAATTTATGAGCCTACTCATAATACTCATGAAAGTCTTGGTCAAAAGAAATGAACCAAGTTTGATATCTTAATGCGATGAAGTCGCAAAATATTCAGTATATATACATATATACTTTTCAAAATATTGGAAGTCCTCTTCCATGCATAATACACACAGAATTCCAGTGTATAACTGTATAAAAATATCGTTGCAAGGTGATCTCATATATCTAACCTTGTCTCAACGTTTTTCTGAAAATCTTTGTCATGCCTAAGATAATCATTTACTAGATATAAGTTTAAAAGATGAAGTTACAAAATACTCCAATATACTTATATCTTTTCCAAATACTACTTGAACTACCACCATTCAAGTTATAATTAGTTTCCAAAGTTCATCACATAGACGAGACTACAAGATAATACTTGAATAGATTCAACCTTTAAAATATCATCAAAATAAAATGAAGTTATGAGATACTTCATTTGATGCAAACATTATTTTGAAAACTTGACCCTGCCAACACTCAACAATCGCCCAACCGCAGCCTTTCTATCGAAGTGCTTTGGGTAGTGTTGCAGAAATATCCAATTGGATGATGAACTCATTACGGGAGTTTACCGCGCCAGGAAGACCACTTACGATGATCAGTCGTAGTAGTACAACCCCACCATTTTCTACATGTAGAGGAGAACCTGTCGGATTTACTTGTCTACCGAACACTGAACTCCTAAGGAATGGACCGCCTTAGCGGAACTTCCAGGCCATTTGGGCCAATATAATAAGGCTGGGCCGGCGCTACTCGACCACTTACGCCACTCCTAGTTCAGATGAAATCCATGACTCTGAAACGTAAAGCTCGTTTCCCCCTTTCCCCAAGTAGAAACTTGTTGATACGGCTCCACCAAGAAGTCGTACCTAGTTGGAAAGGAAAACTCACCGATATTTCCCAGGCGATGCCTGTTAATGGATTAACTTGTTCCAAGAATTTTACTTCCCGAATATTGGGTAAGTAATCAAAAACTCTTTTACCAAGACAGCAACCTTGTTGCGAATATAAAACACACCATCGAGCCGGATCCCCCAGGTTTTGAGCGAGTATTTAAATCCCCTTTTTAAAAGGAAGATCTTAAATATAAAAATAGTTTTGGGATCCGCTCTAACTTTTGAAAATCATTTTAAAGACTCGAAAACACTTTAAAGAGTGTTTGGAGTAAAACTGATTTAATGAAGTAAATCAGTCCCCAGAATATTTAGAAAATGTCTGAATATTATTATTTAAATAATATTCCCATAAAAATAATCTTTATAAAATAATTGAAGTAGAAGTATTAAAACTTATACTTGAAATGAATAGCAAATAATCAAAGATATACTTATACGAAAGTAATATCTTTATTTGAATAATCAAAAATAAGTTTGATTATCGACACCTTATTCTTTAATAAATTAAAGAATATATCTCAGCAAATAATCGGAGTCATAGATCCTCAAATGAATATTCAAATAATATTCAATAAATAAAATACTCTGAGTCATAATACCTCGAATGAATATTATAAATAATATTCATTAAATAAAATAAAGGAGTCATACATCCTCAAATGAATATTCAAATAATATTCAATAAATAAATAAAAGGAGTCATAAGTCCTCGAATGAATATTCAAAATAATATTCATTTAAATAAATAAAAGGAGTCATAAGTCCTCGAATGAATATTCAAAATAATATTCATTAATAAAATAAAGTTTAAAGTTATCGAATAAACCTTATTCGATTAATAGTTTGGAAAACTATAACCATATATATATATATAAATATATATATATATATATCCATATCCCTATATACAAGATTACTCGGGATCCTCGACTCCCGGTTTTAGAAAATATTTTCACCTTTGGGTCCCTATTCTAAGGGTATATGCAAGATACAACTATCCTCTAGCATAGGTATTATCAAATAACCAACAGATATAAATTTCAAGAATATGAAACAGGCATGCATATATACCATATCACATGCTACAATATATCGCAAGAATTTGCTAATAACAATCATGCACTATCGCAAGATAATGCATATACATATATTTACATCACAACAACAGTTATAACTGGTAGAAAACTTGCCTGAGCGACTGGGGGTTACGAATGGCTCGGGACGAGTCTGGTAACCTATAAACAACAAGTAAGTTGGAATTAAACCAAAATCACTTGTAATTCTATACTTTAACTAACTTAGACTCTAACGCTTGTTTTGCGCTCACTAATTCGCTTAAGTCACTCGGGTACCCTCGGCTCCACCATTTTTAATAATTTAACCTTTACGAGTTTTAAAGCGATTCCTTCGCGAGTGACTTACCAACTGCCTAAAACACTTACCATAAATGTTTCATGCATTAATTAACCCTTTTTGGTCTTTAACCTACAATTCAAAGTAAGGCGAGGGAACAAAGTTTCGTTCGTGAAACGCCGTTACCTGAAACGGTCGTTTCTCCTAAACCGTAAATCGGAATCGAACGAACTACATATCAAAACGAAGCTCATAACATGAGCTATCTAAACATGGCAGTGGTCACAATCTAGCAGGGGGTTCTCGGGTCCTAATGCTATGCACAAAAACAGTCCAAAGAAAATCGGACGTTACGACGGCTATGTTTACGCGATTTCCCATTTTTAAACTATCCACAATCAACACAAACCATCCTCAAATCCAACACACAACAAACACCCATCCTTATCACATCATAACAATCCCAACAAATCCACATTAACCATTTATACTATTCTTTATCATGAATTTAAACTACACTTAAGTTCATTAATCAACAACCAAGATTTACAACTTCAAAAACAACCCAAAACCCATTAATCTCTACATACACAATCATCAAGTCTCTCATGAACTCTAATACTCATTTTATGCTCTTAACTTTCAATAACAAAGCTTGGTTAAGAGATTATACCTTCCTTGGAGAGTGGAGAATCAAGGGGATGGCTTGGAATCATCTTTAAAGCCCTTATCCAAGCTTAATCTAAACAAAACTTCAAGAACACAAATTTTAGTTCTTGAAAACACTATTCACCATCTTCTTTGATGATTTATAGTAAAAGATTGGCTTGGAATTAGAAGCTTAAACTTATAGGAAGTATGTAACTTAACTAGGAGAAGCTAGGATAATTACCTTGGAAAATAACAAGTGGAGGAGCTTGGACTTTCAAAATTTAAGAAAAGAACCCGAGAGGTTTATGAAGAAGAAGAGAGAATTTTGTGTTTTGCCTTGTCTTGATCTTTTGGTTGGTTGATTTGGTTTTGTTTTTGATTTAGTAAAGTACCTTCTTGCCCTTGGATTTGTGTGGTTACAAAGCCACCACACCTCCTCCTTCCCATGTCATGCTTATCTCATCCACATGATGTCATCCTTCCTTCCTTGTCTTCTTTCTATTGGTTGGATGACATCGTTCCCATTAATCCCTTTGATTAACTTCCTAATCGTTTGCCTAATGACCGCTGATCTGCTATACGGTTCGCTTAACTTTCGTTCTCGTTTATCGTTTGAAGGATCATACCCGGGATCTTATTACTTAGGTTCCCTTAACCTTTCTCAATACATTGTATTCCTTTTATGATCCTCTCTTATAATCCTTTAATTTAAATCCTTTTTATCCTGTTACCTTATACTCAATTCTCTCCGTATATTGTGGATTTCCGGGAAAAATCAAAGTGTTCGGAATTGGATTCTGACGATCTTTACATACACTTATATACTTCATAGAGTACTAATAACATCCCAGAATATCCATAACAGAACCCCTACATAGTGTGGCGTGAAAAGTTTTCTCGATCAGCAAAAACACTATTCATAAGGGTTTCAAATTTTCTCAAAAATTGGGGTTATTACAGTCTCCCCTCCTTAAAAGGATTCCGTCCCGGAATCAGATAGAAATGAATAGGGATACTTTCTTAGCATTACACTTTCTAACTCTCGAGTCAATTTTCCCACATTGTGGTTCTACCACCAAACTCTGCCTAGTTTGATAATCCTTCTCCTAAGCACTTGTTCCTTTTTACTCTATAACCCTTCCTGGTTGCTCCATATAGGTTACGTCGGGTTACATATCTATGCGCTCATATGCCTCTATTTGTCTGGCATCTGAATTACACTTCCTTAACATTAATACGTGGAACACGTTATGAACTTGCTACAGGTTCGGGGGTAGGGCTAGCTCATATGCTAACTTCCCAAACGTCTTAATATATCCAAGGGTCCAACAAATTATAGACTTAGCTTTCCTTTCTTTCCGAACCTCATCAATCCTTTCCAAGGGATACCTATAACATTACTAGGTCCCCTATTTCATACTCTTTATCCTTCCGTGTCAAATCAACATACTTATCATGTCCATCTTGGGCTACTACCAGCCGTCCTCTGATTAGATCTATCATATCCTTGGTCTTTTGGACTACTGCGGGTCCGAGCATCTTGCGCTCTACAACTTCATCCTAACATAAGGGAGATCGACATTGTCTTCCCTCAAGGATCTCATAAGGCGACATCTCGCTAATGACATATGATCTATTGTCGTAAGATAACTCAATCCGAATTAAGTGATCATTCCAAATTCTTTCAAGTCTATTACACAGACTCTCATTTTGCTTTTAACATTAGAGCTTCTGCTTCTCAATACCCATTCTTTTCCAGTTCGTAATCGCTACTACCTTCCGTTCCTAATATTATACTGGTTATACTTTTGCTCGTTAGCGTTCTATAACCTTTTAATAACCACGTCAACCTTAGTATCACGAATGTGTTCCCATTCCGCATACTACCACCACTTTATTACTCCTTTTTCAGTTGCTTCTATTTTCCAAAATTTGATCAATCAAATAGAAGTAAAGGAATTTGTTGAGAGATCACTAAGATCATGAACACTTGTTATATCGCATAGTTAGTACAGAAGGTGGCCAGCCTTTAGTACTTGACAAGCAATTAAACAATAGCTGGTATCCTACTAGGCTTCTATCACACAGATAGATAGTCATTCGGCAATACCTCCCCTTTCTGGAAGGGTTGTTCTTCTCAGCTTACATGAAATGAAAAGAAGAGAAAAGAACGAACTGAAGAGAATTGTATATATGAAAAAAAAAATATACTGCCACAAAATATCTGGCTTGGAATCTACCTCTGAACTATAGAGGTTTGTCATAGGAGAACAAAATATATATGTATTTATATCAACATCAAGTATTATAGCATCGTATTTCACGTGCCTAAATATTTTCGCTATCCCGTCCATCATTCTATGGACCCATGCCCTTCCTCGAGCTTATACACAATTACCTTTGAAACTCCCTCGACATCGAAAATCGAACCTGGGATCTCATTCTAGACATCATCGTTACTAGAATTCTATGCTTGCACCGCAACCTTCCTCGTATAATAATACGACTCCCTATTGATAAGAAAGAATAATGATTCACTAGGTAGACACTCTACTTAATTAGTCTATCGATGATAACTTATACACTACCACGACCCGATTAGTGGTACTCAATCTCAACACCCATTCCAATACAACTCTCACGGTTGTAATCAGCTCAATACTCGCAGAATCATTGCTGCCTCACTATGGTCCACCACTGACCTACTGTAGTCATTCATTTTCCATGAAGTCTTAATAGCTAACCATACGGAGTCCATACATCTCGTATCTAATTCTCCTAAGGAGTTAACATAACCACCAATCACAATTCATGAAGAACACTCCAAACTCTGACGTACTTTCATGACATGAAGTAGATAAAATTGCAGAAGAGTTTCAACCAAAGCAACGATAGCAGGTTAATACCATTCTTAATCATATGCCTTAAATGGAAGACTTAACTCAAAGGTTCGTCTAGTCCTTTTTGAAACATGGTCCTGGCTTATCTCAAGATAGGACCTTCTAAGATAGATAGCCCGTTCATGGCGATTACACGAATTAAACCTTTACTAACTACTATTACGGTTGGGTATTGCACAGTCATCAGAAGGAATGTCAATCTTCCAAACCATAATACAACCTTCACAGTTTTAACCATCATCACTGTATTCCTTTGGCACAAGTGCCTATAATTATCCTCTTACCTTTAAAGTGTCGGCCACCTCTTTGGCCTTTCCTGATAGTACAATTTCCTTACAGTCAATGTCATTTTAACCACCTCCAAATAAATTTTCTACCTTATTTCAATCACAGCTTATGTGAAGATGTCTTCCTTAAAATCTGATGAGTAAAAAAAAAAATCACCATTTTTCCATAAGTTATTGCCTCAATCTTTAGAGGTTAATCACTGTCACGACTGACTCTCAATCATACTTAGAACATCTTTTATCTTAAGTCCTAATTGCCTAGAACAATTTCGACCATTACTGGTTCGATCCATACTTTCTCGTGGTTTAACACGTGCCCCACTTGGCAACATCATAATTACGTCATATTTCCTTTATCAACATTTCTATTCTTGAGAATTTCGAATATTACCTTTCTCCCTGTAAAACCTCTAAGGTTATCCTTCAATCGTTCCTCCTGTATTCCCTAGATACAGGGCATATCAAAATACCATTTACTAATACTAGAACCATTGTCTATATACTTCTGAAAAATTTCTCCACTGATTCTTAAAGGTTGTTGCTACCTTAACCCTTTCCCAATCATACCGTCAAAACTCATACTGTCCCTATTAAGGGTGAAATGCCAACCTTTATGCATTCCCCTAGGATTCATTTTAAGTTACCGATGTTCTATCCTTAATTCCACCTTTAAAAGGTACCTGCATCCTTCCATGGATAAATCAAGTCATATATCCCTGATAAGGGTATCTTATTCAATCATTACCACCTTGATAGTACATGTCTAATTTCACAATAACGTCTGTATTCAAAATGAGGTTAATAAATATGGCCTCCAAAAGATAACAACGGTTATCCGCTTGTCTTGCCTAATTTGGTAACGATAACAAGGATGACCTGGAAGATATTGGTCATGTTCAACGTGAACTTCTTCTTAATAATTCCTTATTTACTTTTGTTGTTTATCTCAACAGTCATCTCAATGTTGGGATATCTTTCATATCTGGCGTCTCCCTTTCTGGGTATCATGCCATTGGTCTTACACTTTACCTTCTTGAAGGTCACTTCCTTCACCCAATTTTCTTAATTTCTTACTTTATTGTCTCCTCAGTCTATCCGCGTCTCATTATTTATCCTTCGAATTATCTCAAGGTTTCCTCGAATCTTCCCAACTTAAAACAGGGGATAAAATATATGTATCTCTTATACCTTCAACCATCGATTTAACTCATGGTGAACCACTCTCATCCGGACGATTACCTACTTTTCTATTTCTATTTCTATGAGTCTTTAGGGTTTCCTCATACCCAACTCCCTTATCATTCCTCAAACTCTCTTGCCTTTATATTCCTTTCTTTTATCATTATTTCATGAACCAACACAACATAAGCATTGATTTCAAACATCCCGTCATTCTGGATTCGTGTCCTCAGAACGAATCTTGACAACTTTTACAACTTAGATTCATAATTTATCATACTCATCCACTTTTGTTCTAGCTCCAAAGCTTTTACACTATCTCCTTATCTTTGGGAATTACTTTCCCGAAAACAATTGACTGAACTTAAATCAGTTTATTCTAACCTCTGGCTCCGTGCCTTTCTTGGTCTTTTACCAGCGGGTGGTCTCTCTCTTAGGAGGGTAAGTGACAAAAACAGTCTTTTGTGGTTCGTCAATCATTCAGAATCTCAAATGATTCCTCTATTTCCTTTAGCCAGGCCCTTGCCTCGACTAGGTCAACCTGTTCCTTGGAACTCTGAGAGCTTAGAGACTTAAATGTCCCAAAAGAATTTCCTATCGCATTGTTTCCTCAAGGTGGTGGTTGGGGATAACAGTCTAAGTTCTGTCTAGACAGGTCCATGAATTGCCGTATAGGAGTACCGTCTCGGGTCTCCTTTCCTTACTCGGCTTTCTGTTTCCTTAGTATGAAATGTTTCATCCTACTCCCCATAATTGGGGTCATCTTTTAATTTAAAATCCTCATTTTACACTCCATTATGTCATGGGTTCCTTCTATCTTGATGGCGACCTCCCTGACTATCACGTTCAGGGTTTGCTCTAAATCTTATTCCTCAAACTATGGCTCTCATCTAAGTTCTCATCCTTACGCTCTTGAACTTTCGGAACCCAAATTCTATAGGAATACCTCATTATTCCCTTATCATCTTTCTCGGTATTAATCTCATATCTATTTGTTGGCTCTCTGCCTTCATTCATCACTTTTACTGGCACAATATTTTCTTTTCCAATAATTCGGGCTGTATTGCAATCTCAAACAGCTTTTCGGTACCGGCTCCGGTTACCTTCACTTCTATTTCCATTTTCTCAAAATCTCTTATAAACTCCCCAAAAGACATTATCATCTTGAGTCTCTCCTTTTTACTAAGGGCATCAGCCACCATATTGGCTTTCCCCGAATGATAACGAATCTCCCAATCATAATTCTTGATTAGCTCTAACCGCCTCCTCTGGCGTATGTTGAGCTCTTTCTATGTAAGAATGTACTAGAGCACTTATGGTTTGTGTAAATCTTGCACTTCTCCCCATACAAGTAGTGCCTCCAATCTTTAGGGAAAAACTATTGCCACGAGCCCAAGCTCATGGGCGGGGATATCAAATTTCATATTACCTTAATTGTCTTGACGCAGACGCGATTATCTTACCGTGCTGCATAAGCACGCACCCTAAGCCCTAGTGCGAAGCGTCACTATACTTCACAAATCTCCTTTTCCATCCGGCAATGCCAGCATAGGGGCCATCACCAATCTTTGCTTCAGTTCTTGAAAGCTGTTCTCGTATTTCTCTGTCCATTCAAACTTCTCAGTCTTACGAGTAAGCCGCGTTAAAGAGGCTACTATCTTTACAACTTGAACGAACCTCCGGTAGAGACCGGCCAATCCTACCTCTGGTAGTCGACCAAACCATGGTCATCAATTCATCAGTGGTCCTTTATCCAATCCTGTCAGGATCCTCCATGGGATCCTCCTCAACAACTATCCCTTCTAGGACAACATCATCAACCGCTACATCCTCACTATCAACATCATCCGGTCCTGCATTAGGACACTCTATCGGATCCGCAATCCGATCTCCAATTAGTAATAAAATATCATCGCGATGTTGCTCCTCAACCTCAGGGTTCGGAGTCCCGCTACCATATACGATAACGAACTACGCTCCTATCACGATATTTATAAGGGTTCCCATAAGGGTTTTAACTGTCAGTGCTACGTTAGGTAGCCCGACTATGAACTTGGCAAGAGTTCTTATTATCTTAGTGAACTTATTATCTTAACGTCCCATCATCTCTGAGGTTTATAACGCTTAGCTCTGATACCATTTCTGTAACACCCCCAGATCCGGGGTCGGGGATCCGGGTCGTCACGGTCTTTCTTTCCACAATATCACTTCACTTAATTAATAAATAACCTTATGCTGTGACCCCACACTAACACACACCACAACCCGTTATAGTCTCAGAGATGAAATTTAAATAAGTACAAGTCTTTGAATCCACAATTTAAAAGTTATTACAACCCAAAATGATTACTTGATAAATTTACAGTTAATTGCCATTATCTGCCACAAGTTATAATTATACATAATTGATTCTCAAAAGTAGATGGTCTGATCTACAATAGATCTACCTCTGCAGCTATAGCAGCTACAACATCAACGGGAAGACACAGGACGCTTCCCACGCGCTTGCGCTGGGTCTGCTGGAGTCTGGCCATCTTTCCTAACTGTTGTTGTGTGATGAAGAAATAAAGCAAGGGTGAGCAGCAAGCCCACCAAAATAATATGTATAATGATTTACAATTTATGAGCCTACTCATAATACTCATGAAAGTCTTGGTCAAAAGAAATGAACCAAGTTTGATATCTTAATGCGATGAAGTCGCAAAATATTCAGTATATATACATATATACTTTTCAAAATATTGGAAGTCCTCTTCCATGCATAATACACACAGAATTCCAGTGTATAACTGTATAAAAATATCGTTGCAAGGTGATCTCATATATCTAACCTTGTCTCAACGTTTTTCTGAAAATCTTTGTCATGCCTAAGATAATCATTTACTAGATATAAGTTTAAAAGATGAAGTTACAAAATACTCCAATATACTTATATCTTTTCCAAATACTACTTGAACTACCACCATTCAAGTTATAATTAGTTTCCAAAGTTCATCACATAGACGAGACTACAAGATAATACTTGAATAGATTCAACCTTTAAAATATCATCAAAATAAAATGAAGTTATGAGATACTTCATTTGATGCAAACATTATTTTGAAAACTTGACCCTGCCAACACTCAACAATCGCCCAACCGCAGCCTTTCTATCGAAGTGCTTTGGGTAGTGTTGCAGAAATATCCAATTGGATGATGAACTCATTACGGGAGTTTACCGCGCCAGGAAGACCACTTACGATGATCAGTCGTAGTAGTACAACCCCACCATTTTCTACATGTAGAGGAGAACCTGTCGGATTTACTTGTCTACCGAACACTGAACTCCTAAGGAATGGACCGCCTTAGCGGAACTTCCAGGCCATTTGGGCCAATATAATAAGGCTGGGCCGGCGCTACTCGACCACTTACGCCACTCCTAGTTCAGATGAAATCCATGACTCTGAAACGTAAAGCTCGTTTCCCCCTTTCCCCAAGTAGAAACTTGTTGATACGGCTCCACCAAGAAGTCGTACCTAGTTGGAAAGGAAAACTCACCGATATTTCCCAGGCGATGCCTGTTAATGGATTAACTTGTTCCAAGAATTTTACTTCCCGAATATTGGGTAAGTAATCAAAAACTCTTTTACCAAGACAGCAACCTTGTTGCGAATATAAAACACACCATCGAGCCGGATCCCCCAGGTTTTGAGCGAGTATTTAAATCCCCTTTTTAAAAGGAAGATCTTAAATATAAAAATAGTTTTGGGATCCGCTCTAACTTTTGAAAATCATTTTAAAGACTCGAAAACACTTTAAAGAGTGTTTGGAGTAAAACTGATTTAATGAAGTAAATCAGTCCCCAGAATATTTAGAAAATGTCTGAATATTATTATTTAAATAATATTCCCATAAAAATAATCTTTATAAAATAATTGAAGTAGAAGTATTAAAACTTATACTTGAAATGAATAGCAAATAATCAAAGATATACTTATACGAAAGTAATATCTTTATTTGAATAATCAAAAATAAGTTTGATTATCGACACCTTATTCTTTAATAAATTAAAGAATATATCTCAGCAAATAATCGGAGTCATAGATCCTCAAATGAATATTCAAATAATATTCAATAAATAAAATACTCTGAGTCATAATACCTCGAATGAATATTATAAATAATATTCATTAAATAAAATAAAGGAGTCATACATCCTCAAATGAATATTCAAATAATATTCAATAAATAAATAAAAGGAGTCATAAGTCCTCGAATGAATATTCAAAATAATATTCATTTAAATAAATAAAAGGAGTCATAAGTCCTCGAATGAATATTCAAAATAATATTCATTAATAAAATAAAGTTTAAAGTTATCGAATAAACCTTATTCGATTAATAGTTTGGAAAACTATAACCATATATATATATATAAATATATATATATATATATATCCATATCCCTATATACAAGATTACTCGGGATCCTCGACTCCCGGTTTTAGAAAATATTTTCACCTTTGGGTCCCTATTCTAAGGGTATATGCAAGATACAACTATCCTCTAGCATAGGTATTATCAAATAACCAACAGATATAAATTTCAAGAATATGAAACAGGCATGCATATATACCATATCACATGCTACAATATATCGCAAGAATTTGCTAATAACAATCATGCACTATCGCAAGATAATGCATATACATATATTTACATCACAACAACAGTTATAACTGGTAGAAAACTTGCCTGAGCGACTGGGGGTTACGAATGGCTCGGGACGAGTCTGGTAACCTATAAACAACAAGTAAGTTGGAATTAAACCAAAATCACTTGTAATTCTATACTTTAACTAACTTAGACTCTAACGCTTGTTTTGCGCTCACTAATTCGCTTAAGTCACTCGGGTACCCTCGGCTCCACCATTTTTAATAATTTAACCTTTACGAGTTTTAAAGCGATTCCTTCGCGAGTGACTTACCAACTGCCTAAAACACTTACCATAAATGTTTCATGCATTAATTAACCCTTTTTGGTCTTTAACCTACAATTCAAAGTAAGGCGAGGGAACAAAGTTTCGTTCGTGAAACGCCGTTACCTGAAACGGTCGTTTCTCCTAAACCGTAAATCGGAATCGAACGAACTACATATCAAAACGAAGCTCATAACATGAGCTATCTAAACATGGCAGTGGTCACAATCTAGCAGGGGGTTCTCGGGTCCTAATGCTATGCACAAAAACAGTCCAAAGAAAATCGGACGTTACGACGGCTATGTTTACGCGATTTCCCATTTTTAAACTATCCACAATCAACACAAACCATCCTCAAATCCAACACACAACAAACACCCATCCTTATCACATCATAACAATCCCAACAAATCCACATTAACCATTTATACTATTCTTTATCATGAATTTAAACTACACTTAAGTTCATTAATCAACAACCAAGATTTACAACTTCAAAAACAACCCAAAACCCATTAATCTCTACATACACAATCATCAAGTCTCTCATGAACTCTAATACTCATTTTATGCTCTTAACTTTCAATAACAAAGCTTGGTTAAGAGATTATACCTTCCTTGGAGAGTGGAGAATCAAGGGGATGGCTTGGAATCATCTTTAAAGCCCTTATCCAAGCTTAATCTAAACAAAACTTCAAGAACACAAATTTTAGTTCTTGAAAACACTATTCACCATCTTCTTTGATGATTTATAGTAAAAGATTGGCTTGGAATTAGAAGCTTAAACTTATAGGAAGTATGTAACTTAACTAGGAGAAGCTAGGATAATTACCTTGGAAAATAACAAGTGGAGGAGCTTGGACTTTCAAAATTTAAGAAAAGAACCCGAGAGGTTTATGAAGAAGAAGAGAGAATTTTGTGTTTTGCCTTGTCTTGATCTTTTGGTTGGTTGATTTGGTTTTGTTTTTGATTTAGTAAAGTACCTTCTTGCCCTTGGATTTGTGTGGTTACAAAGCCACCACACCTCCTCCTTCCCATGTCATGCTTATCTCATCCACATGATGTCATCCTTCCTTCCTTGTCTTCTTTCTATTGGTTGGATGACATCGTTCCCATTAATCCCTTTGATTAACTTCCTAATCGTTTGCCTAATGACCGCTGATCTGCTATACGGTTCGCTTAACTTTCGTTCTCGTTTATCGTTTGAAGGATCATACCCGGGATCTTATTACTTAGGTTCCCTTAACCTTTCTCAATACATTGTATTCCTTTTATGATCCTCTCTTATAATCCTTTAATTTAAATCCTTTTTATCCTGTTACCTTATACTCAATTCTCTCCGTATATTGTGGATTTCCGGGAAAAATCAAAGTGTTCGGAATTGGATTCTGACGATCTTTACATACACTTATATACTTCATAGAGTACTAATAACATCCCAGAATATCCATAACAGAACCCCTACATAGTGTGGCGTGAAAAGTTTTCTCGATCAGCAAAAACACTATTCATAAGGGTTTCAAATTTTCTCAAAAATTGGGGTTATTACAGAAACCAATGACAGTCTCATTGAGAAACTCACAAGATTATAAGGAGTTTACTTTGGAGAGACTGTATGGCATTCTGAAGACCTATGAGCTTGAGATAGAGCAGGATGAAAGAATGGAGAGAGAAAAGAAGAAAGGAGGATCCATTGCACTAGTGGATGAAATGGAAAAGGAGAAGGAAGTGAAGATAGAAGCTGTGGAATCAACTTCAAAGGCCTGTGAAAGCAAGGGTAAAGGGCTAGCTGCAGAAAGTGAAGATTCATTGAGTCAAGATGACATGGAGGACATTGATGAGAACCTAGCATTCCTTTCAAGAAGATTTGCCAAGCTCAAGTTCAAGAAGAACTTTGGAGCTGCCAAGCCAAATAGAAACATGGTGGATAAATCAAAATTCAAGTGTTTCAAATGTGGCTTGGAAGGGCATTTTGCAAATGAGTGTAGAAAGTCAGATTCCAGTAAGAAAAGATTTGAGTCTGTGGATTATAAGTAAAAATACTTTGATCTACTCAAACAGAAGGAAAGGGCTTTTATTACACAAGAGAATGACTGGGCAGCTGATGGTTTGGATGAAGATGAGGATGTCAGCTATGTCAATCTAGCCCTTATGGCCAAGTCTGATGAAACAGAGACAAGTTCCTCAAGCAATCAGGTAATCACTACAAACCTTGCACATTTATCTAAAGCTGAGTGTAATGATGCAATAAATGACATGTCTACAGAATTGTATCATTTGCGTGTTACACTTAAGTCCCTCACTAAAGAAAATGCTAAAATCAAAGAAAACAACTTGTTTTTGAGTGAGAGAAATAATGTGCTTAAATCTCAGTTTGTTGAGTTTGAGAAACTAAAAATTGAGTGTAGAATTGCCAAGGAGGAATTAACTGAATCCTTGAAAAAGGAAGAAATTTTAAAGAAGCAGCTCGATCGTGAACAGGAGGTGATTAAAGCATGGAAAACATCCAGAGATGTTCATGCTCAAATCACCAAGGTTCAAGGAATTGAGTCTTTTTGTGATGAAGCCTGGAAAAAGAATAAGGAGAAACTAGAACCTATTTTGGTAGATGGATTGCTGACAGATGTAGACTCGACGGATGATGAGAACTATCCGTCGGATAACAAAAAGTGTTATCCGTCGAATGATAAAAATCCTTATCCGTCGGCTGTGAGCAAACCCATTAGCAAAGCCAAATTAACCAAGCTAAATGAAAAGTATGGGTCTGTTTCCAAGAACTTTGTTTCAGGAGAGTCAAGTCAAGCCAAGAAAGGGAAGAAGGCTAATGTTGGTCACATGACTGTCAAACAGTTAAGTGACAGACTTGAGAAGATAGAGGTAAAAACAGAGACTAAAAGAAAAAACAATAGGAATGGTAAAGTAGGGATTAACAAACATAATAACTACACACCTGACAAATATGCTCCTATAAAAATCTGTGTCAAATGTGGTAGTGTAAATCATTTATCTGTTAATTGCAAATCTGCCATACCTACTCCCATGTCTGTTCAGCCTCAATTCTCTAACATGAATGCCATGCCTCCCATGCCTGTTAATGCTATGCCTACACAGAACATGAATGCACAGTTTGCTAATATGCCATTTGCACCTAATCCATATTATGCTGCATACAATATGCCTCAAATGCCATTTAGCATGCCTTACTGGAATAACATGTTTGCACCAAGCATGTCATTTCCTGTTAACCATAACATGCATGATAATTCTGTTGCATCTAGTGGTTTCAAAGGCACAACCCAAATGACTAAGGAAAAATCTGAAATTCCTAAGTCAAATGAGTTAAGACCTAAGAAACAGAAGAAGAAAGCTAACAAGGCAGGACCCAAGGAAACTTGGGTACCAAAATCAACTTGATTTGATTTTGATGTGTGCAGGGAAACAGAAGGAATCTTTGGTACTTGGATAGTGGTTGTTCAAGACACATGACTGGTGATTCTACCCTGCTCACAGAGTTTGAAGAGAGAGCTGGCCCAAGTATCACTTTTGGAGATGACATCAAAGGTTATACTGTGGGATATGGCTTGATTTCAAAGGACAATGTCATCATTGAAGAGGTTGCCTTAGTGGATGGTCTCAAACACAATCTGTTGAGTATCAGCCAACTTTGTGATAAAGGCAACTCAGTAACCTTCAACAAAGAAACCTGTGTTGTGATTAATAATCAAAACAACAAAGTAGTTCTCACTGGTGTGAGAAGAGGAAATATGTATCTAGCTGACTTCAACTCAACTAAAGCAGAATCTGTAACTTGTCTTCTCAGTAAAGCAAGTCAAGATGAAAGTTGGCTATGGCACAAGAAGCTATCTCATTTGAACTTCAAGACCATGAATGAGCTGGTAAAGAAAGAGCTAGTTAGAGGCATTCTTATGGTGGAGTTTACAAAGGATGGACTGTGTGATGCCTGCCAAAAAGGGAAGCAGATTAAAGCATCATTCAGGAAGAAACTTGATTCAGCAATTGAAGAGCCTCTACAACTGCTTCACATGGATTTGTTTGGACCAGTCAATATATTGTCAATCTCAAAGAAAAGATTTTGCCTAGTAATTGTAGATGATTTCTCAAAGTTCTCTTGGACCTATTTCCTAAAGTCTAAAGATGAGGCTAGTGAAATCATCATCAATCACATAAGGCAAGTTAACAATCATCCTGATTTCAAAGTTAGAAGAATCAGGAGTGATAATGGAACTGAGTTCAAGAACTATGTCATGAGAGCATTTTGTGAGGAAAATGGAATCTTGCATGAGTTTTCAGCAGCAAGGACTCCACAACAGAATGGAGTAGTGGAAAGAAAGAATAGATCTCTTATTGAAGCTGCAAGGACAATGCTTGAAGAATCAAAACTACCAACATACTTCTGGCCTGAAGCTGTAAACACTGCATGCTACACTCAGAACATCTCTCTGATTAATCAAGCAAGATGCATGACACCTTATCAATTATTCAAGAATAAGAAGCCAACTCTGAACTTTCTTCATGTCTTTGGCTATAAATGCTATATTCTGAGAAATCAAACTGATCAAAATGGGAAGTTTGATGCTAAAGCAGATGAAGGAATTTTTGTTGGATATGCTGTTGGTAAAGCATATAGAGTCTACAATCTAAAAACCAACATTGTTGTTGAATCTATACATGTTGTGTTTGATGATAAAAAGATTGAAGGACTAAAAGATGGAGATTACCATGAGAGCCTCAAATTCGATAATGTTGAGATGATCAGTGATGAAAGTGATGATGAGAGTGATCAAGAAACAGTGTCTAAGGATAATGCAGACAAATCTACTACAAATGAAGCACAAAACTCAACATCCGTCGAGTTACATAATGCTTCATCCGTCGGAAGGCAATCTGTATTATCCGTCGGAAGACAACCTGCCTCATCCGTCGGTACTCAAAATTCACCATCCGTCGGGTTATCAAAAGGAGCAGAAAGTCAAGGCAGATCACCCATAGAAAGCACCACAATCTCAAATCAAAGATCCACAAACTCAGGGGGAGTTTCTAGCAATCAAAACTCAATCACACATCAAGACAACATTGAGGTATCTTCATCTAGGGCTAATCTACCTCAACCAAGAAAATGGACAAAAGATCACCCCTTTGAACTGATTATTGGTGATGTTTCTTCCAGAGTTCAAACCAGGAGAGCAACTCAAGAAGAATGTCTATATAGCAGCTTCCTGTCTAAGGAAGAACCAAAGAAGGTAGAAGAAGCCTTATTAGATCCTGATTGGATTTTAGCTATGCAGGAGGAGCTAAACCAATTTGAAAGGAATAAAGTATGGAAGCTGGTACCCAAGCCTACAGGAAAGAATCCAATAGACACCAAATGGGTATTCAGAAACAAGATGGATGAAAATGGCATAGTAGTAAGGAACAAAGCAAGATTGGTTGCTAAAGGCTATTGTCAGCAAGAAGGAATAGATTTTGATGAAACATTTGCTCCTGTTGCAAGACTTGAAGCCATCAGAATCTTCTTAGCCTATGCAGCCCATGCCAATTTCAAGGTCTATGAAATGGATGTCAAAAGTGCCTTTCTGAATGGAGATTTGGAGGAAGAAGTGTATGTAAGTCAACCTCCTGGCTTTGAAGATCCAAATTTCCTAGAGTATGTCTATTATCTACTGAAAGCACTTTATGGACTGAAGCAAGCACCTAGAGCCTGGTATGACACTTTATCAAAGTTCCTTTTGGAAAATCACTTCACAAGAGGTACTGTAGATAAAACTTTATTTTTCAGAAATGTGAATGGCTCTAGCATACTTTTTCAAATTTATGTAGATGATATTATTTTTGGCTCTACAGATGAGAAACTTTGTAAAAAGTTTGCCATACTGATGAAAAGCAAGTATGAAATGAGTATGATGGGAGAACTAACTTACTTTCTTGGTTTACATGTTAAGCAAGTTAGTGATGGAATATTCATTAGTCAAACTAAATATATTTATGATCTTTTAAAGAAGTTTGATCTAATGGATTGCATATCTGCAAAAACTCCCATGGCCACTGCAACTAAGCTTGAACTAAACACTACTGAAAAGTCTGTGGATATTTCAAGTTATAGAGGCATGGTTGGCTCACTTCTGTACTTAACAGCTAGTAAGCCAGATATAATGTTTGCTACATGTTTGTGTGCTAGATTTCAGGCTGATCCTAGAGAGTCTCATTTGATAGCTATTAAAAGAATTTTCAGATATCTCAAAGGAATACCAAACCTTGGCATTTGGTATCCTAGAAATTCTGGTTTTGATCTAACTGATTATTCAGATGCAGATTATGCAGGTTGCAGAATTGATAGAAAAAGCACAACAGGAACCTGTCAATTTTTAGGAGACAAGCTTGTGTCCTGGTTCAGTAAAAAGCAAAATTCAGTTTCTACTTCTACAGCTGAAGCTGAATATATTACTGCTGGCAGTTGCTGTGCACATATTTTATGGATGAAAAACCAATTTCTAGACTATGGTTTGCAAGTTGAAAGGATACCTATTTTCTGTGACAACACAAGTGCAATTGCCATCACTGAAAATCCAGTGCAACATTCAAGGACAAAGCATATAGACATCAAGTATCATTTCATAAGGGAACATGTAATGAATGGTACTGTAGAGTTACTTTTTGTTCCAAGTGAGAAGCAACTTGCAGATATTTTTACCAAGCCACTGGATGAATCCACCTTTTCTAGGTTGGTAAGTGAGTTAGGTATGCTTAATTACTCTTGAATTTATCTAAATTATTTTGCAAGTTGAAAAGTAGCCAGAAATTTAACTGATTTTTAGTCTTGGATGAAAATTTTGGCTAAGTCAAAATTTGCATCTCGACGGATGACCATTATCCATCGAGTTGAGTCATCCGTCGATATACAAATTGTAAATAAAAATCAATTACTTTTCTGGAGTACTGTTATGGATAAAAAACTAATATATATATATAATTACTGTATTTAGTACTAAGGAACGTGAGCTTCAAGGCTCGATTTGACTGCTCTTGTGTTTCGTGACTCAATCTGCCTTAACAAGATGCCTACGTAACTTGCTGATTGCCAAGGATCAAGTCAAAAAACGTAGTTCTGATTTGTGGGGTGAGGCCCCTTATATAGATGTGGGAGTCCTTGAATTGGACTTGGTATAGGAGACTTGGTGGACAAGCCTCTGAATTAGGATAGACTTAGGAGTCCTAGGAAGTAGGAAGCTGATTCCTTATCCTTTTAGGTACCCTTGAGGCTAATCTATAAGGATTTATATCCTTATCGGGACTCTTCTCAATAGCTGATTTTTCCCTTATTAATTAATTACGAAATTAATTAATAATCAGGGCTTTTGGGCCCTTTTTTTTATTCCACCAGGCCTGATCTGGTCCATCAGGCTTAACCTTTCTGGTCTGAATATCATACATCTTATTATTGGGCCTAGCAGCCCATTAATTATAAAATCAGGACTTATTTATCCCTATCATTTGCCCCCCAACTTTTGGGAAACATTGATTAGGTTTCGCAGAAGTTAAATCTATTCGTTCCCTTATAGGGTTTCGTTTTGCGTAAAGTGTGGAGCGACCTACACATTTACAATGAATCTTCCTTTTATTCAGAAATTATCTTAATTTCCAGGAATTGTTTCCCTAATTTTCTGGGATTTTCCCTAATTTTCTGGGATTTTTCCCTAATTTTCTGGGATTTATCCTTAATTTCTGGATTTTCCCTTAATTTTCTGGATTTATTCCTTATTTCTGAAAATATTAACATTTTTCAGAAAATATTTAAGGAATTTTTCCTATTTTTCTGGATTTTTTCCCTAATTTCTGGGATTTATCCTTTAATTTTCTGGATTTATTCCTTATTTCTGAAAATATTAACATTTTTCAGAAAATATTTAAGGAATTTTTCCTATTTTTCTGGATTTTTTCCCTAATTTCTGGGATTTATCCTTTAATTTTCTGGATTTATTCCTTATTTCTGAAAATACTAACATTTTTCAGAAAATATCTAAGGAATTTTTCCTATTTTTCTGGATTTTTTCCCTAATTTCTGGGATTTATCCTTTAATTTTCTGGATTTATTCCTTATTTCTGAAAATATTAACATTTTTCAGAAAATATTTAAGGAATTTTTCCTATTTTTCTGGATTTTTTCCCTAATTTCTGGGATTTATCCTTTAATTTTCTGGATTTATTCCTTATTTCTGAAAATATTAACATTTTTCAGAAAATATTTAAGGAATTTTTCCTATTTTTCTGGATTTTTTCCCTAATTTCTGGGATTTATCCTTTAATTTTCTGGATTTATTCCTTATTTCTGAAAATATTAACATTTTTCAGAAAATATTTAAGGAATTTTTCCTATTTTTCTGGATTTTTTCCCTAATTTCTGGGATTTATCCTTTAATTTTCTGGATTTATTCCTTATTTCTGAAAATATTAACATTTTTCAGAAAATATTTAAGGAATTTTTCCTAATTTTCTGGATTTTTTTTTATATATATAAATTTCGACCAGGAATCCCATTCGACCAGGATCCTGGTCGAATTATCCTTCATTCAGCCCTGGTCGACGGTATTTCGAGGAGGATGGGTTCGAGCAAGAATCCTGGTCGAATTTCGGCCAGGATTTTTTCCTATATATATATATATTTTTTTTTTTGAGTAGGAAATTTTAATTTCGGTCAGGAATTTCGATCAGGAGCCCTCGTTTTGACCGAATTAACTTCCCTTAGTTGCCTAGGTCGACAGAAATTCGGGAAGGATCCACTCGATCAGGATCTTCTCTTGATTTCTAGTCGAATGAGTCTTAATTTAGGTCGAATTAAGCTTATTTTTCAGCCCTGATCGACAAGATTTCGACCTCAGGAGCTTCGATCAGGATTCCTTTGTGTTTCCTGGTCGAATTGGTCTTGAATTAATTTCTTGCATATATTTCTGTAATTTGGATTTGGGCCCTTAAACCTGGGCTGTATTCTTTTGGGCCATCCCTTTTTTTGGTTTATAACCTGGGCCCATTTCAACTGGGTTTTGTATTTTTAACTAATTGGGCCCTTTTCTGGGCTGGTTTTATTGGGCTGACCTTGGGGCCCACTATTTTTATTAATCCTGGGCCTGAAGACTTGGCTTTTCTTAAAAATCATCTTGGGCCTCAAATAGGGCTTTTTGTATTTGGGCCTTGGTACTGGGGCTTGGGTTTTTCAAGATTTTTCTAGAATTGGGCCTCATTTCTGAGCCCAAATTCCAAACTCTTCTAAGGTTATTCTGGATTCTTCCAGAATCTTCAAAAAAATTCAAATTTCTCTTAATTTTTCCAGGAATTTTCTGGATAATTCCAGAACCTTCTTATTTTTGGGCTCAAATGGGCTTTTTTGAGGCCCAAATCCCCTTCTTCTTGGCTATAAAAAGGTGGGATGAGAGTGTGTTTCCTCACACCTCTCATTTCACTTCTCCACTCATCCTACAAATTTCTCCCTCTTCTCTTCCTTTAGTTTTTTTGGCCACTCCTCCCTTCAAGATTTTCAGGTTTTCTAGGCTTTACTAATGGCTGACAAGAATTCCGAGAGAGCGGCGAAGATTGCCTCGGCTTCAAAACGAGGTAAGGATATCGAGATCCATTCTTCGTACATGTCTTTAATCGATATGATTAACACTAGGGGGGATGAATATCCCTCTACTGCACATCTCGATTCTTTTAATCATTGTAACACTTGGCACAACATTGATTTCAATAAACTAAATGCTCGTTATAACGTCCTTCCTCCTTTTAGATTAGTTCCAGTCTCTGGTGGTGACCGTACTTGCCACTGGAGACCCGACACTCTTTTCATTTACACAGATGCCCTTAATGCTGGGCTTAGGTTTCCTTTCCATCCTTTTATTCCTCATCTTTTGGCTGATTTACAAATTAACCCGTGTCAGCTTCCTCCAAACGCCTGGAGGAATATTCTATGTTTTATGGTTTGTTGTCTTAGGGAGGGTTTTCCTCTTTCTGTAGCCGTTTTTAGGAAGGTCTTTCAGTGTTATAATAGTTCTTCCAATATCTGTGGCTGGGTCTATGTCAAGCAAAGGCCCAAAAGCAAACATATCTTTAACAGCGCCTCTATTCCTGATAATAATCAAAATTGGAGGAATAGTTTTGTTGGGTTACGTTGGGAGAATGGTGACTGGGGCACACTTTTTCGATCTTCCTTCGGGAAGGTCAGTGATGGTAGCCTTAAATCCATTCACTTAACTCCTGAAGAAACTATTATTTATAATGGGCTTACTCAGGATGATGGCACCACCACCAGCTGGACTCTCTTAGAGGAGTTTTCCCTGATTCATGTGGGACTATCCTCTGTTTCTCAACAGGGTATTTTTCTTCCCTTCTCAATTTTACTTCATTTATGCATTATTAACATCACTTATTTTGTCCTTTGCTTTGTTTCAGCTGCTAAGGAGATTAATGAGGACAATATTCCTTTGGTTGAGGAAACAGCTAGGATGAAGAAAGCTCGGCTCGCAGGCCTAGACACCCGGGGAAAGGCCACGGAGCCTATCTTTTTGAAGAAGCACAAAGAGCCTATAGGGGAGGCTTCAACTGAAGGAGCTGGAGGCCATGGTGCTCCTATCACTGCTGCTGCCCCTACTGCTGCTGCCACAGGCGCCTTTCAGCCTCTCTGGGGATTCCGCCGAGGGGACACCGTAGTTGGTTCCACGAAACATGCTTGGGATTGGTCCTACCATAGCGTGACTCCCAAGGACTTTACTGATGTGGTGGGCACCCCTGATCTTGAGAGGATTAAGCTTATGGGGGCTCAGTCTCTGGCTTCGGTATGCCTTCTCTTTTTTGAACTTATTTTTCGTTCTTGTAGCATTTTCTTGCCTTATACTTTGTTAATTGCTTTGTTCCAGTCTAATGCCTACTTTCAAGGCGCTGTGAGGCAAGCCGAATCGTGGAAGCGGGCTTCTGATAAGGCCGATAATGCCCTCAGGAGGCAACAGAAGAAGTATGCTACCCTGGAGAAGAAGCTCAAGCGCAAGGAGGAAGAACTCGGAGAGTCTAACGCCGAGCTGGTGGTACTTCGGGCGGAGAAAGATAAAGCTATAGACAACTATCTGGACTCGGAGGAGTTTGCCCAATCCATGAGGATTAGGGATGATTCAGTCTTTCCCGGGTTTTTTAGGACCGGTTGGGACACGGCCCTTGGGACCGTGAACGAGGCTTGTCCTGATATTAACCCGGCGGACTACATCTGCCCTGATGACGAGGCTTTGCTACAGAGGTTTCGTACCCGAGTAGTTGTCTCGGACCACGTTCCTCAGGATCCACTCCTTCCTCCTCCCGAGTCTTCTTCCAGACCAGCTGAGGACGATAGCTCTTCCTCCTCCTCCGAGACGACAGAGACATCCAGCGAGAGCGGAGAGGACGATGATATGGATGCCGAGGGTACTTCAGCTCCTTAGAGCTTTTTCAGCCCTGCGTGGCTTGTTGTTTTTTATCCTATTTTTGAGACTTTATTTATCGAATTTTTGTAATATCTATCAGATCTATTTCATTTATCACATTCTATGCTTGCATCCATGCATTTGATTTTTATTTGTTAGGCCACAAACATTCTTTGAAGAACTCATGAATTTTGTAAAATTGTCTGGGATTCGTCCCTTACACAAGTAATAATAAACTTCGTAATAAAACTAAAACATATAAATCCTAAGCAAGCAAAGCTTCAAGGTGCTTTTCAACCTACTCGCCATCCTGACGAGTGAGAATCGTATCCGACTGCCCTATACATAGTAAACCTTCAGGTTTTGTGCATGCCAAGTTCTCGGGACTTCAAATCCATCCATAGTCTCTAGCTTGTAGGTTCCTCTACCTTGAACACTCTTGACTCTGTACGACCCTTCCCAATTCGGGGCAAGCTTCCCTTTTTGTCCTACACCAGATGCTTCTATCTTCCTCAAGACTAGATCGCCTTGTTTAAAAAACCTTTCTTTAACCCTTAGGTTGTAGTAGAATGAAGCCTTTTTCTGATATTCTACTATCTTTGCATGTGCCTTATCTCGCACTTCATCGATCAGATCCAGGGCTAACCTCTGCCCTACCTCATTTTCTTCTGTGTTGAAAGCCTGAATCCTTGGAGAGGAATGTGATATCTCCACGGGAACTACTGCTTCTGCCCCATATGCCAACATGAAAGGAGTTGCTCCTGTCGTGACTCTACAGGTAGTCCTATAGGCCCATAATATGGGAAGTATCTCATCCACCCAATTATTTCTTGACTTCTCGATCCTCTTCTTTAATCCATCCAGGATTATCCGATTTGCTACCTCTGCTTGGCCATTGGCTTGCGGGTGAGCCACAGAGGTGAATCGTAACTCAATTTCATTTTCTTCACAATACTTCTTGAATTCCTCATTGTTGAATTGTGTTCCATTGTCAGTGACGAGGATACGGGGAATTCCATATCGGCATATAATGTTTTCCCACAGGAATTGTGCAACCTGCTTAGTAGTGATTTTGGCCAAGGGTTTGGCTTCGATCCACTTGGTGAAATAATCAATGGCTACAATCAGAAATTTCCTTTGTGCCGTGGCCATAGGAAAAGGCCCTAGAATATCCATCCCCCACATGGCAAAGGGAATAGGCGAGTTGATAGAGGTCAGCATCTCGGGGGGTTGTCTAACAACAGGTGCATGCTTTTGACAGCGATCACACTTCTTCACATATTCTTTAGCATCAGCCATCATTTCTGGCCAATAGAAGCCTAAACGGGTTATCTTATGAGCCAAGGCCCTGCCCCCCAAGTGCTGCCCACAAATACCTTCATGCACTTCCTCAAGAGCCAAGCATGCCTCGTCGGGCCTGAGACACCTCAAGTAAGGAACCACGAAAGATCTCTTATACAGAATTCCATCTATCAAGGAGTACCTTAGTGCTCGAATAGTTAACTTCCGTGCCTCAGTTGTATCACTTGGCAACCAACTGGTCTGAATGTGAGCCTTGATGGGATCAATCCATGACGTCCCCAAGCCTATGGGAGCCACAAGCTTAACATCTATGCTCCGTGTCTTCAAAACACGGAAGTACACACTTCCTGAACTTTCTTCAATCTCAGACGAAGCGAATTTTGATAGCGCATCTGCCTTAGCATTTTCTTCCCTTGGAATGTGTTCAACATGGCATTCATTAAATTGGGTCATCACAGCCCTTACTAGGAGAACATACTTAGCCATCGTATCATCCCTTGCCTCAAATTCTCCCTTTACCTGGGATATGATCAGCTTCGAGTCTCCACGGACCTTTAAGTTTTTGACTCTAAGTGTCCCAGCTAGACCAAGGCCAGCAATCAGGGCTTCATACTCTGCTTCATTGTTTGTGGTTGGGAAGTCTAGCTTCATAGCATACTCAATTAGAAATCCACCAGGGCTTTGCAAAACCAACCCTGCTCCACTGGAATTTGTTTTTGATGCTCCATCAAAATAGAGAACCCAATATTCTTTCTCCTTGTCCCCATTGTCGACTCCCTTGTCTTGAGGTATGGTATCTTCCTGCCCCCTGACTTCTTGGTTGGGTATGGTACATTCCACCATGAAGTCAGCTAGTGCCTGGGCTTTTATGGTCGTACGTGGCTTATACTTGAGATCGAACTCTCCCAACTCTATTGCCCACTTAATCAGTCTCCCACTTGCCTTGGGACTGTGAATGATGTTTCTCAGCGGCTGATTTGTTAGCACTTCAATCTGGTGAGCTTGAAAATAAGGACGCAGCTTTCTTGAAGCCATTATCAAGGCTAAAGCGAATTTCTCAATAGTTGAATAATTCAACTCTGCACCATGCAAGATTTTGCTGACATAGTATACGGGTTTCTAGACTTTCAGTTCCTCCTTAACCAACACCGCGCTCAAGGCGCTTTCTGAAACAGCCAAGTACAAGAATAAAACTTCACTCAGAACTGGCTTGGCCAACAACGGGGCCTGGCCCATATACTTCTTTAATTCTTCAAATGCCTTCTGATTTTCCTCACTCCATACAAAGTCTTTAATGTTCTTTAATGACTTGAAGAATGATAAGCACTTGTCTCCTGACTTGGAGATGAATCGTCCTAGCGCAGCAACCCTTCCTGTGAGTTTCTAAACATCCTTGACAGTTTTTGGGGGTTCCATGTCCAGGATTGCCTTTATTTTATCGGGGTTAGCCTCAATTCCCCTCTTTGAGACCATCAATCCCAAGAATTTTCCAGATCCTACTTCGAAAGCACACTTCGTAGGATTCAACATCATCTTGTGGTACCTCAGGACCTCAAAAGCTTCCCTCAAATGGGTTATATGATAAGTCTTTACTAGACTCTTGACTAGCATGTCATCAACATAGACTTCCATAGTCTTCCCAATAAGATCCTTAAAAATTTTATTCACCAACCTCTGATAGGTGGCTCCTGCATTCTTGAGACCAAACGCCATAACAAGATAACAATAAACACCAAAGTCAGTGATAAATGATACCTTTGGAATGTCATTCTTATGCATTTTGATCTGATTGTATCCGCTAAATCCATCCATGAAACTCAGCATCTCATGCCCAGCAGTGGCATCAATCAAAGTATCAATTCTCGGCAACGGAAAACAGTCTTTGGGGCATGCATCATTCAAATGATAGGGATAAATAAGTCCTGATTTTATAATTAATGGGCTGCTAGGCCCAATAATAAGATGTATGATATTCAGACCAGAAAGGTTAAGCCTGATGGACCAGATCAGGCCTGGTGGAATAAAAAAAAGGGCCCAAAAGCCCTGATTATTAATTAATTTCGTAATTAATTAATAAGGGAAAAATCAGCTATTGAGAAGAGTCCCGATAAGGATATAAATCCTTATAGATTAGCCTCAAGGGGACATAAAAGGATAAGGAATCAGCTTCCTACTTCCTAGGACTCCTAAGTCTATCCTAATTCAGAGGCTTGTCCACCAAGTCTCCTATACCAAGTCCAATTCAAGGACTCCCACATCTATATAAGGGGCCTCACCCCACAAATCAGAACTACATTTTTTGACTTGATCCTTGGCAATTAGCAAGGTACGTAGGCATCTTGTTAAGGAAGATTGAGTCACGAAACACAAGAGCAGTCAAATCGAGCCTTAAAGCTCACGTTCCTTAGTACTAAATACAGCAATTATATATATATATTAGTTTTTTATCCATAACATTTGGCGCCATCTGTGGGAAGGGAACAACAATAACAATGGCGAGAACACGGAGAACAATTGGAGCTATAGAGGAAGGAACACCATCAGAGACAACCCAGGTGATTTCATCAACCGTCTTTGGGGCATGCATCATTCAAATGATAGGGATAAATAAGTCCTGATTTTATAATTAATGGGCTGCTAGGCCCAATAATAAGATGTATGATATTCAGACCAGAAAGGTTAAGCCTGATGGACCAGATCAGGCCTGGTGGAATAAAAAAAAGGGCCCAAAAGCCCTGATTATTAATTAATTTCGTAATTAATTAATAAGGGAAAAATCAGCTATTGAGAAGAGTCCCGATAAGGATATAAATCCTTATAGATTAGCCTCAAGGGGACCTAAAAGGATAAGGAATCAGCTTCCTACTTCCTAGGACTCCTAAGTCTATCCTAATTCAGAGGCTTGTCCACCAAGTCTCCTATACCAAGTCCAATTCAAGGACTCCCACATCTATATAAGGGGCCTCACCCCACAAATCAGAACTACATTTTTTGACTTGATCCTTGGCAATTAGCAAGGTACGTAGGCATCTTGTTAAGGAAGATTGAGTCACGAAACACAAGAGCAGTCAAATCGAGCCTTGAAGCTCACGTTCCTTAGTACTAAATACAGCAATTATATATATATATTAGTTTTTTATCCATAACATTTGGCGCCATCTGTGGGAAGGGAACAACAATAACAATGGCGAGAACACGGAGAACAATTGGAGCTATAGAGGAAGGAACACCATCAGAGACAACCCAGGTGATTTCATCAACCGTGGAGGTTCCTCCCCATTCAACTTATGCATCTACTCAGGAGGAAGCCCAGACAGGGGCAACTCAACCCCAGCTATAAGGGACAACTACCCCGATTCAAGGTACGAATCCTCAAGTTCAACAAATACATATACCTGTGAATTCTCGACCCGTCGGGTATGAATATTCAACTATTGTTACTACTAACCCCCCTTATGGGATGCCCCTTCACCCTGAGGTTGGAGGAAGCGGATATGCTAGGCGAAGCGAAGCACGAGGGCGGTCGCCCCCCTATATACGAGGTTTGGGTCCTATCCCTGAGGATCGGGAATTTTCTGGTCCATACACTGAGAGAGACTCCGAATCTTCGGATGATGAAGTGGCCCCGAGAAGGAAGCGTCCTGGAAAAGAGCCAATGGCCGATGGAAGGCAACGCCCCCAAAGCACCCCAGGGGCGAATCCCCAAGTAGTGCAGGAAAGGATCAGGGCTCATGAGGCTGAAATCCAAAGGCTGAGGCGTGATTTGGAGGCTCACCAGGTCACCAGACCCCACATACCTCCTAGGGGGAGAAATCCTCCTCCTATCATAGACCTGGATGGTCCGGTAAGAAGAAGGGATGCTGTCCCAAGAACTGATCCAAGCAATCTCCTTCCCCTTGGAGATCCTGACGATCCAACTCCACCCTTCACAGAAGAGATAATGAATGCCCATATCTCAAGGAAATTCAAGATGCCCACTATCAAAGCCTATGATGGCACGGGAGACCCCGCAAATCATGTTAGGACATTCTCTAATGCACTGCTGCTGCAACCCGTGAATGATGCTATAAAGTGTCGGGCCTTCCCTCAAACCCTGTCGGGTATGGCTAAAAGATGGTATAGTCGCTTGCCCCCAAACTCTATAGGATCGTTCCGGGAGTTAAGTCAGGCTTTCATTAAGCAGTTTATCAGTGGGAGAGTCCATGAGAAAAGTTCAGCATCTCTCATGAGTATTGTGCAAGGAGCAAAGGAATCTTTAAGAGACTACCTGAATCGTTTTACAAAGGAGGCTTTAAAAGTCCCAGACCTTGATGATAAGGTAGCCATGATAGCACTGCAACAAGGAACTAGGGATGAGTTTTTCAAGATGTCCTTGGCCAAACGTCCCCCAGAAAACATGTTGCAACTCCAAGAGAGCGCAGGGAAGTATATCAAGGTTGAAGAAAGCATGAGGAAGACCGTAGTAAGTAATGAGCCCACTGGAGGCAAGAAACGAAAAACTGATTTGGAGTATGTCGCTAAGGACAAATATCCTAGAACCGAACAAAACCCTGATTCAACCCCCAAGAAGGGAGGACCTGGGCAAAAGTTCACTGAATACGCTAAGCTGAATGCTCCCAGAAGTCAGATTTTGATGGAGATTGAGAAAGACAGAGATATTCGCTGGCCTAAGCCCTTGAAGGCTGATCCCGCCAAGCTAGATAAGGGCAAGTATTGCAGGTTTCACAAAGATGTTGGCCATGACACCGATGAGTGTAGGCAATTGAAAGATGAAATTGAGTTTTTGATTCGAAAAGGAAGATTGAACAAGTATACTGGAGATGGAGGGGACAGAAATAACAATGGAAGGAAGAACTTTGAAGATCGTAGGAGGGACCAAGATGATCAGGGACGGAATCCCCAACCCAGAGGGCCGGTTATAAATGCAATTTTTGGAGGACCGCGACACCCTCGAGGGCCAGTGATAAACACGATCTTTGGAGGTCCAACTGCTGCTGGATTGTCCAAAAATTCCAGAAAGGCATATACTTGGGAGGTTATGCATATTGTTGGAGAAGCCCCGAAGAGGGCCAGGACAGAAGTAACATTGGCTTTTGATGATTCCGACCTAGAGGGTGTAAAGTTTCCCCATGACGACCCGCTGGTCATAACACCGATAATAGGAAATAGCCCGGTTAAGAGGGTCCTTGTGGATAATGGTGCTTCTGTGGATATCTTGCTCCACGACACCTTTCTAAGAATGGGGTATAACGACTCCCAGTTGACACCAACCGACATGCCGATATATGGATTTGCTGGAGTAGAATGTCCTGTGGAAGGGATAATCAAATTGCCAACCATCATAGGTACGGAACCAAGGCAAGCAATGCAGATGCTGGATTTCGTGGTGGTAAAGGCTAGTTCAACTTATAATGCTATCATGGGGAGAACAGGGATACATGCCTTTAAGGCAGTCCCCTTTTCCTACCATTCAGTCATGAAGTTTCCCACCCGAAACGGGATTGGAGAAGAGAGAGGAGATCAAAAAATGGCTAGAAGCTGTTATGTGGCCTCTTTGAGGGCAGATGGAGTCGGGGGGCAGGTTCTTCCTATTGAAGATATGGATGTTCGAGAAAATGATGAGAATAGAGGAAGGCCAGCAGAAGAATTGGTTTCGGTTCCTTTAGACCCCGAGAATCCTGAGAGGATGACTTTTATTGGAGCCACATTAGAGGAGCCTCTTAGAGGGAAGTTAGTGAAATTTTTACAAGAAAATAGTGATGTGTTTGCATGGTCAGCAGCTGATATGCCAGGCATAGACCCGGAGTTAATTACTCACAAGCTAAATGTGGATCCAAGCCGGAAGACAGTGAAATAAAAGAAAAGAAATTTTGCCCCGGAAAGACAAGAGGCTATAAAACAGGAAGTAGAAAAGCTCTTAGAAGCTGGTTTCATTGAGGAGATCCAATTTCCGGAGTGGCTAGCCAACCCTGTAATGGTGAAGAAGGCTAATGGAAAGTGGAGGATGTGTATAGACTTCACTGATCTGAATGATGCATGCCCCAAAGACTGTTTTCCGTTGCCGAGAATTGATACTTTGATTGATGCCACTGCTGGGCATAAGATGCTGAGTTTCATGGATGGATTTAGCGGATACAATCAGATCAAAATGCATAAGAATGACATTCCAAAGGTATCATTTATCACTGACTTTGGTGTTTATTGTTATCTTGTTATGGCGTTTGGTCTCAAGAATGCAGGAGCCACCTATCAGAGGTTGGTGAATAAAATTTTTAAGGATCTTATTGGGAAGACTATGGAAGTCTATGTTGATGACATGCTAGTCAAGAGTCTAGTAAAGACTTATCATATAACCCATTTGAGGGAAGCTTTTGAGGTCCTGAGGTACCACAAGATGATGTCGAATCCTACGAAGTGTGCTTTCGATGTAGGATCTGGAAAATTCTTGGGATTGATGGTCTCAAAGAGGGGAATTGAGGCTAACCCCGATAAAATAAAGGCAATCCTGGACATGGAACCCCCAAAAACTGTCAAGGATGTTCAGAAACTCACAGGAAGGGTTGCTGCGCTAGGACAATTCATCTCCAAGTCAGGAGACAAGTGCTTGTCATTCTTCAAGTCATTAAAGAACATTAAAGACTTTGTATGGAGTGAGGAAAATCAGAAGGCATTTGAAGAATTAAAGAAGTATATGGGCCAGGCCCCGTTGTTGGCCAAGCCAGTTCTGAGTGAAGTTTTATTCTTGTACTTGGCTGTTTCAGAAAGCGCCTTGAGCGCGGTGTTGGTTAAGGAGGAACTGAAATTCTAGAAACCCGTATACTATGTCAGCAAAATCTTGCATGGTGCAGAGTTGAATTATTCAACTATTGAGAAATTCGCTTTAGCCTTGATAATGGCTTCAAGAAAGCTGCGTCCTTATTTTCAAGCTCACCAGATTGAAGTGCTAACAAATCAGCCGCTGAAAAACATCATTCACAGTCCCAAGGCAAGTGGGAGACTGATTAAGTGGGCAATAGAGTTGGGAGAGTTCGATCTCAAGTATAAGCCACGTACGGCCATAAAAGCCTAGGCACTAGCTGACTTCGTGGTGGAATGTACCATACCCAACCAAGAAGTCGGGGGGCAGGAAGATACCATACCTTAAGACAAGGGAGTCGACAATGGGGACAAGGAGAAAGAATATTGGGTTCTCTATTTTGATGGAGCATCAAAAACAAATTCCAGTGGAGCAGGGTTGGTTTTGCAAAGCCCTGATGGATTTCTAATTGAGTATGCTATGAAGCTAGACTTCCCAACCACAAACAATGAAGCAGAGTATGAAGCCCTGATTGCTGGCCTTGGTCTAGCTGGGACACTTAGAGTCAAAAACTTAAAGGTCCGTGGAGACTCGAAGCTGATCATATCCCAGGTAAAGGGAGAATTTGAGGCAAGGGATGATACGATGTCTAAGTATGTTCGCCTAGTAAGGGCTGTGATGACCCAATTTAATGAATGCCATGTTGAACACATTCCAAGGGAAGAAAATGCTAAGGCAGATGTGCTATCAAAATTCGCTTCGTCTGAGATTGAAGAAAGTTCAGGAAGTGTGTACTTCCGTGTTTTGAAGACACGGAGCATAGATGTTAAGCTTGTGGCTCCCATAGGCTTGGGGACGTCATGAATTGATCCCATCAAGGCTCACATTCAGACCAGTTGGTTGCCAAGTGATACAACTGAGGCACGGAAGTTAACTATTCGAGCACTAAGGTACTCCTTGATAGATGGAATTCTGTATAAGAGATCTTTCGTGGTTCCTTACTTGAGGTGTCTCAGGCCAGACGAGGCACGCTTGGCTCTTGAGGAAGTGCATGAAGGTATTTGTGGGCAGCACTTGGGGGACATGATGGCTGATGTCAAAGAATATGTGAAGAAGTGTGATCGCTGTCAAAAGCATGCACCAGTTGTTAGACAACCCCTCGAGATGCTGACCTCTATCAACTCGCCTATTCCCTTTGCCATGTGGGGGATGGATATTCTAGGGCCTTTTCCTATGGCCACGGCACAAAGGAAATTTCTGATTGTAGCCATTGATTATTTCACCAAGTGGATCGAAGCCAAACCCTTGGCCAAAATCACTACTAAGCAGGTTGCACAATTCCTGTGGGAAAACATTATGTGCCGATATGGAATTCCCCGTATCCTCGTCACTGACAATGGAACACAATTCAACAATGAGAAATTCAAGAAGTATTGTGAAGAAAATGAAATTGAGTTACGATTCACCTCTGTGGCTCACCCGCAAGCCAATGGCCAAGCAGAGGTAGCAAATCGGATAATCCTGGATGGATTAAAGAAGAGGATCGAGAAGTCAAGAAATAATTGGGTGGATGAGATACTTCCCATATTATGGGCCTATAGGACTACCTGTAGAGTCACGACAGGAGCAACTCCTTTCATGGTGGCATATGGGGCAGAAGAAGTAGTTCCCGTGGAGATATCACATTCCTCTCCAAGGATTCAGGCTTTCAACACAGAAGAAAATGAGGAAGGGCAGAGGTTAGCCCTGGATCTGATCGATGAAGTGCGATATAAGGCACATGCAAAGATAGTAGAATATCAGAAAAAGGCTTCATTCTACTACAACCTAAGGGTTAAAGAAAGGTTTTTTAAACAAGGCGATCTAGTCTTGAGGAAGATAGAAGCATCTGGTGTAGGACAAAAAAGGAAGCTTGCCCCGAATTGGGAAGGGCCGTACAGAGTCAAGAGTGTTCAAGGTAGAGGAACCTACAAGCTAGAGACTATGGATGGATTTGAAGTCCCGAGAACTTGGCATGCACAAAACCTGAAGGTTTACTATGTATAGGGCAGCCGGATACGATTCTCACTCGTCAGGATGGCGAGTAGGTTGAAAAGCACCTTGAAGCTTTGCTTGCTTAGGATTTATATGTTTTAGTTTTATTACGAAGTTTATTATTACTTGTGTAAGGGACGAATCCCAGACAATTTTACAAAATTCATGAGTTCTTCAAAGAATGTTTGTGGCCTAACAAATAAAAATCAAATGCATGGATGCAAGCATAGAAGGTGATAAATGAAATAGATCTGATAGATATTACAAAAATTTGATAAATAAAGTCTCGAAAATAGGATAAAAAACAACAAGCCAGGCAGGGCTGAAAAAGCTCTAAGGAGCTGAAGTACCCTCGGCATCCATATCATCGTCCTCTCCGCTCTCGCTGGATGTCTCTGTCGTCTCGGAGGAGGAGGAAGAGCTATCGTCCTCAGCTGGTCTGGAAGAAGACTCGGGAGGAGGAAGGAGTGGATCCTGAGGAACGTGGTCCAAGACAACTACTCGGGTACGAAACCTCTGTAGCAAAGCCTCGTCATCAGGGCAAATGTAGTCCGCCGGGTTAATATCAGGACAAGCCTCGTTCACGGTCCTAAGGGCCATGTCCCAACCGGTCCTAAAAAACCCGGGAAAGACTGAATCATCCCTAATCCTCATGGATTGGGAAAACTCCTCCGAGTCCAGATAGTTGTCTATAGCTTTATCCTTCTCCGCCCGAAGTACCACCAGCTCGGCGTTAGACTCTCCGAGTTCTTCCTCCTTGCGCTTGAGCTTCTTCTCCAGGGTAGCATACTTCTTCTGTTGCCTCCTGAGGGCATTATCGGCCTTATCAGAAGCCCGCTTCCATGATTCGGCTTGCCTCACAGCGCCTTGAAAGTAGGCGTTAGACTGGAACAAAGCAATTAACAAAGTATAAGGCAAGAAAATGCTACAAGAACAAAAAATAAGTTCAAAAAAGAGAAGGCATACCGAAGCCAGAGACTGAGCCCCCATGAGCTTAATCCTCTCAAGATCAGGGGTGGCCACCACATCAGTAAAGTCCTTGGGAGTCACGCTATGGTAGGACCAATCCCAAGCATGTTTCGTGGAACCAACTACGGTGTCCCCTCGGCGGAATCCCCAGAGAGGCTGAAAGGCGCCTGTGGCAGCAGCAGTAGGGGCAGCAGCAGTGATAGGAGCACCATGGCCTCCAGCTCCTTCAGTTGAAGCCTCCCCTATAGGCTCTTTGTGCTTCTTCAAAAAGATAGGCTCCGTGGCCTTTCCCCGGGTGTCTAGGCCTGCGAGCCGAGCTTTCTTCATCCTAGCTGTTTCCTCAACCAAAGGAACATTGTCCTCATTAATCTCCTTAGCAGCTGAAACAAAGCAAAGGACAAAATAAGTGATGTTAATAATGCATGAAATGAAGTAAAATTGAGAAGGGAAGAAAAATACCCTGTTGAGAAATAGAGGATAGTCCCACATGAATCAGGGAAAACTCCTCTAAGAGAGTCCAGCTGGTGGTGGTGCCATCATCCTGAGTAAGCCCATTATAAATAATAGTTTCTTCAGGAGTTAAGTGAATGGATTTGAGGCTACCATCACTGACCTTCCCGAAGGAAGATCGAAAAAGTGTGCCCCAGTCACCATTCTCCCAACGTAACCCAACGAAACTATTCCTCCAATTTTGATTATTATCAGGAATAGAGGCGCTGTTAAAGATATGTTTGCTTTTGGGCCTTTGCTTGACATAGACCCAGCCACAGATATTGGAAGAACTATTATAACACTGAAAGACCTTCCTAAAAATGGCTACAGAAAGAGGAAAGCCCTCCCTAAGACAACAAACCATAAAACATAGAATATTTCTCCAGGCGTTTGGAGGAAGCTGACACGGGTTAATTTGTAAATCAGCCAAAAGATGAGGAATAAAAGGATGGAAAGGAAACCTAAGCCCAGCATTAAGGGCATCTGTGTAAATGAAAAGAGTGTCGGGTCTCCAGTGGCAAGTACGGTCACCACCAGAGACTGGAACTAATCTAAAAGGAGGAAGGACGTTATAACGAGCATTTAGTTTATTGAAATCAATGTTGTGCCAAGTGTTACAATGATTAAAAGAATCGAGATGTGCAGTAGAGGGATATTCATCCCCCCTAGTGTTAATCATATCGATTAAAGACATGTACGAAGAACGGATCTCGATATCCTTACCTCGTTTTGAAGCCGAGGCAATCTTCGCCGCTCTCTCGGAATTCTTGTCAGCCATTAGTAAAGCCTAGAAAACCTGAAAATCTTGAAGGGAGGAGTGGCCAAAAAAACTAAAGGAAGAGAAGAGGGAGAAATTTGTAGGATGAGTGGAGAAGTGAAATGAGAGGTGTGAGGAAACACACTCTCATCCCACCTTTTTATAGCCAAGAAGAAGGGGATTTGGGCCTCAAAAAAGCCCATTTGAGCCCAAAAATAAGAAGGTTCTGGAATTATCCAGAAAATTCCTAGAAAAATTAAGAGAAATTTGAATTTTTTTGAAGATTCTGGAAGAATCCAGAATAACCTTAGAAGAGTTTGGAATTTGGGCTCAGAAATGAGGCCCAATTCTAGAAAAATCTTGAAAAACCCAAGGCCCAGTACCAAGGCCCAAATACAAAAAGCCCTATTTGAGGCCCAAAATGATTTTTAAGAAAAGCCAAGTCTTCAGGCCCAGGATTAATAAAAATAGTGGGCCCCAAGGTCAGCCCAATAAAACCAGCCCAGAAAAGGGCCCAATTAGTTAAAAATACAAAACCCAGTTGAAATGGGCCCAGGTTATAAACCAAAAAAGGGGATGGCCCAAAAGAATACAGCCCAGGTTTAAGGGCCCAAATCCAAATTACAGAAATATATGCAAGAAATTAATTCAAGACCAATTCGACCAGGAAACACAAAGGAATCCTGATCGAAGCTCCTGAGGTCGAAATCTTGTCGATCAGGGCTGAAAAATAAGCTTAATTCGACCTAAATTAAGACTCATTCGACTAGAAATCAAGAGAAGATCCTGATCGAGTGGATCCTTCCCGAATTTCTGTCGACCTAGGCAACTAAGGGAAGTTAATTCGGTCAAAACGAGGGCTCCTGATCGAAATTCCTTACCGAAATTAAAATTTCCTACTCAAAAAAAAAAAATATATATATATATATATATAGGAAAAAATCCTGGCCGAAATTCGACCAGGATTCTTGCTCGAACCTATCCTCCTCGAAATACCGTCGACCAGGGCTGAATGAAGGATAATTCGACCAGGATCCTGGTCGAATGGGATTCCAGGTCGAAATTTTTATATAAAAAAAAAAATCCAGAAAATTAGGAAAAATTCCTTAAATATTTTCTGAAAAATGTTAATATTTTCAGAAATAAGGAATAAATCCATAAAATTAAAGGATAAATCCCAGAAATTAGGGAAAAAATCCAGAAAAATAGGAAAAATTCCTTAAATATTTTCTGAAAAATGTTAATATTTTTAGAAATAAGGAATAAATCCAGAAAATTAAAGGATAAATCCCAGAAATTAGGGAAAAAATCCAGAAAAATAGGAAAAATTCCTTAGATATTTTCTGAAAAATGTTAATATTTTCAGAAATAAGGAATAAATCCAGAAAATTAAAGGATAAATCCCAGAAATTAGGGAAAAATCCAGAAAAATAGGAAAAATTCCTTAAATATTTTCTGAAAAATGTTAATATTTTCAGAAATAAGGAATAAATCCAGAAAATTAAAGGATAAATCCCAGAAATTAGGGAAAAAATCCAGAAAAATAGGAAAAATTCCTTAAATATTTTCTGAAAAATGTTAATTGTTTCAGAAATAAGGAATAAATCCAGAAAATTAAGGGAAAATCCAGAAATTAAGGATAAATCCCAGAAAATTAGGGAAAAATCCCAGAAAATTAGGGAAAATCCCATAAAATTAGGGAAACAATTCCTGGAAATTAAGATAATTTCTGAATAAAAGGAAGATTCATTGTAAATGTGTAGGTCGCTCCACACTTTACGCAAAACGAAACCCTATAAGGGAACGAATAGATTTAACTTCTGCGAAACCTAATCAATGTTTCCCAAAAGTTGGGGGGCAAATGATAGGGATAAATAAGTCCTGATTTTATAATTAATGGGCTGTTAGGCCCAATAATAAGATGTATGATATTCAGACCAGAAAGGTTAAGCCTGATGGACCAGATCAGGCCTGGTGGAATAAAAAAAAAGGCCCAAAAGCCCTGATTATTAATTAATTTCGTAATTAATTAATAAGGGAAAAATCAGCTATTGAGAAGAGTCCCGATAAGGATATAAATCCTTATAGATTAGCCTCAAGGGGACCTAAAAGAATAAGGAATCAGCTTCCTACTTCCTAGGACTCCTAAGTCTATCCTAAGGGAATTTGAGGCAAGGGATGATACGATGGCTAAGTATGTTCGCCTAGTAAGGGCTGTGATGACCCAATTTAATGAATGCCATGTTGAACACATTCCAAGGGAAGAAATTGCTAAAGCAGATGCGCTATCAAAATTCGCTTCGTCTGAGATTGAAGAAAGTTCAGGAAGTGTGTACTTCCGTGTTTTGAAGACACGGAGCATAGATGTTAAGCTTGTGGCTCCCATAGGCTTGGGGACGCCATGGATTGATCCTATCAAGGCTCACATTCAGACCGGTTGGTTGCCAAGTGATACAACTGAGGCACGGAAGTTAACTATTCGAGCACTAAGGTACTCCTTGATAGATGGAATTCTATATAAGAGATCTGTCGTGGTTCCTTACTTGAGGTGTCTCAGGCCCGACGAGGCACGCTTGGCTCTTGAGGAAGTGCATGAAGGTATTTGTGGGCAGCACTTGGGGGGCAGGGCCTTGGCTCATAAGATAACCCGTTTAGGCTTCTATTGGCCAGAAATGATGGCTGATGCCAAAGAATATGTGAAGAAATGTGATCGCTGTCAAAAGCATGCACCAGTTGTTAGACAACCCCCCGAGATGCTGACCTCTATCAACTCGCCTATTCCCTTTGCCATGTGGGGGATGGATATTCTAGGAAGCTGATTCCTTATCCTTTTAGGTTCCCTTGAGGCTAATCTATAAGGATTTATATCCTTATCGGGACTCTTCTCAATAGCTGATTTTTCCCTTATTAATTAATTACGAAATTAATTAATAATCAGGGCTTTTGGGCCCTTTTTTTTATTCCACCAGGCCTGATCTGGTCCATCAGGCTTAACCTTTCTGGTCTGAATATCATACATCTTATTATTGGGCCTAGCAGCCCATTAATTATAAAATCAGGACTTATTTATCCCTATCAAGTACTTTAAAGCTCGACGGATATCAACTTATCCTCATCCGTCGAAGTGTCTAAATCTTAACCGTTAATTCCCTGAACATTATCAATCGAGTATACTTACAGTTTGTAAGCATTACACGACGGATAATGGGTAGAATTTTTACAGTTTATTTTAAAACGGCTATTTTAGACAATTTCTATTGGGTAATTTACTTCTCTTTATTATTTTTATCAGTTGATTTTGAGTAAAGTATAAAAGCTTATTTCATTCTAATCATTTTCTTTTATCATTCTCAAATTCAACTGTGTTACTTCATTCTCTCTCAAGCAAAAATCCTCTTTCTCTTCAAGCTTTTCTTCGCTAATAATGGCACCTGTAGTTAAGATCATGTCACAGATTGGGTTCATCTATGAGAAGAACAACTTCACTGCCTTGTTCAAAAAAGGGATTCAGCAATCTGAAGACTATCATAAGATGATGGACTTCGAGAACAACTGCAAGTTAAGTTTTGCCATGCTGGAATCACCCACAATTTATTGTGAAGTTGTTGAGGAGATGTGGACAACAGCAATCTACAACTCTACTGACAAAACCATCACTCTAACCATCAAAGGTAATGATTTCTGTATCAATAGTGATGTAATAAAAGCATGTTTCAAGATTCCTGATGATAATGTAACTGCACCACACACTGACACTGATATTGTCAATATGCTCAATTCCATTCATTATGCACTTCCTACTGCAAAACTAAGTGAAATTAGAAGACTAGGTCTTAGGAAGGAATGGAGTTACTTGTGTGATGTAGTAACTAAAGTCTTTTCTGGAAAAATCGGTAATTTTGATTCTGTGAACATTTCTATGCTTAACATGCTATACATGCTAGTTACAAACAAATATTACAATTTCAGTGACCTTGTTGTGTATGAGTTAGGTTTTAAACTAGGTGACTTAGCCAAAAGAGGAAAGAATATTTACTATGCTAGATTTTTTATGCTTTTGGCTAACCATCTTTGTCAAGAGATTGAACTTGAGAACCCAAACAACAAATTAGCTTGTTGGGTTCTAGAGAGAAGAATCATTGCAGACTTGAATAGAGCCAACCATCACAAGGATGTGCCAATGTTCTATTTTCCTGTAATGCTGACACCTCAGGTAAGTGAGGTAAGTTCATCCAGACCCTCAACTATTCCAATCTCTTCTATTTCTTTGACTTCAGGCTTAGCTATGACAACTGTGACAATGACCAAACAGTTGCCTACCAAAGATGCCAAAACAACTGCAATTTCTAAATCCAAATCAAAGAAAACCCCCTCTGGTATCTCTCAAAAGGTACCAGTTGAAAAATCTACTAAAGCCAAAGAGGGGAGTGTGAAGGAGGGTAAGATAGGTGAGGGAAGGGGTGAACATCAAAGAAACCCCAAGGATAAGGTTGGAGAGTTGAGTGAATCCCAACCTAGCCACACTGCAGTTTCCCAACAAACTGTAGTGCTTAAAAAGGACAAAAGCTCACTTCTAGCTGCATCCTCCCAAAAGGATGTGGCTATTGAACAAAGCTTTCATCCAAGAGCACAGGCCAAGAGGGTTAGGGACACAAGCTCACACCAAACTTACACTAGAAAGAAGAAATCCAAAACAACTGGGGATGCACAGGGCACACACTTAGTGCAAACTGGTGTTAAAGACACAGTCCCTGCACCTTCTCAAATTCAGATTGATGTGGCTCCAATAAATGTGGAGTCACAGCCAAAATCTATCATAATAGAAGCCACAGAAACACAATACTCACCAACTAACTCACTGGAAGTGGACATGATAAACACTTCAATTCCTGATTCCCCTTCTTTAACTCTGTTGGGGAAGCCAAAATCTAGTGCAAGTGAGCATCATCTTTTAGATGATTTGTTGGCTCACTTGCCAATTCTTTCTGATTCTATTGTGACATCTGTGCCTCAAATAAATTCAATCAACACAGAGTCAACAATAGTTTCTCTTCCCACCTCATTCATTTCTACTCTCTCGATGGATATTGCTCATCCGTCGAGTAGTGATTGTATCCCGACGGATAAGCTTAACAGCAGTTATCCGTCGGATAGCTTTACCACTCACCCGACGGATATCACTTATCCGTCGAGTGTCTCTGCACAACTTCAAACTTCAATAATTTCAAGTGCAGAAGATTTGGTGGTAATACAATCACTCTTAGGACTGAGAGAGGAGAGTGCATTGAGTGAGAGGGCTCCCAGGAAAAAGGAGAGGAAAAGAGTGAATCTCAGCAATCCATTCATTCAGGATTGGCAAAAGTGAGTGAGAGGAGTCCCACCTTAGTAGGTGAAGGTGAGGGTGTAAGGGTGGGGAGCCAGGGTGAGACCCTGATGCAACAAAAGAGAGAATATGAGAGAAAGGCAGGTACTGGAGAAATAAGGATGGAACCAGCCATTGCTAGTGAGTCAATAATTGTGGATGATGCTGAAAAGGAAAGACAATTTCAGCAACATTACAAAGCTGTAATTGATAACATTTCCTTGGATGCTGACACTTTTACTCACCCTATTTCAGCCTATCAATTGTTGGCTGCTCAGGGCAATGTGGAGGCAGAGCAGACTTTGAATTTAGTGCACACCACATAATCTCTTCAAAGAGATAAAGCTGTTGTGAACAGAATGCCTTCTCAAGCTGGAGAGCCATCTGAAGAATTTGGAGTAAATTCTGATGATGATGACTCTGGTTCTTTGGATGGAAGCATGAACTTAGGGGGAGCTGAAGGCCCAAGTTCTGCTTTAAGTTTACCTAAATGGGCATGGGCAAAGGAATTTTCACCAGGGCAATTTGAGGTGTCTTTGGTAAAACAAATAATAGCTATTCAGCAGGCCCTTCAGGAAGCTTCAGATGCTGGTACCAAGGCTGTTCTTTAAGCTCACCTAGACTCTTTACATTTAACGAAGATCCAACACTCAAGACAGAATCTCAGTGTGGATGAATTGAAAAAGGATATAGCTGACTTAAAGACATATAACTCTGAGAAGCTGGATTCAATAATGCCATATGGTACCATGCATGATCTATTACTAAGATTAAGGAGAGAATCAGATTCTGACAAGAAGATAGCTAAGCTGGAGAACAGAGTTCAGGTTATTGAGAATTCAGTGGCTCTACTTCTTCAAAATCAACAGACTCAGACAAATCTTCTTATGCAACTGGCTAAAGCACAAGGCCTAACTCCTCCACTTGATGATAATAAAAAGGGGGAGAGAGAATCAAGTAAGGGGGAGAAAGGACCAACTGAGGGGGAGAAACTTCTAATTCAAATCAGCAAAGTAATTGTACCTTCAATTACTATCTCCAAGCCACCAGTTGCAGATGGTATAGATCTTGTAAATACAGCAGCAGTAAATTTGAAAGATGCTGATAAAGAAGAGTTGACTCTGATCAACTGGAAAAAGATTGATGAGAAAATACAGAAAAAGTTTCAATTAGTCAAGGAACCAGATCAGTCAGCCATCCATCACTCTCATGGCAAGCCAATCAATGTGAATGAGATGAGCATGAACTATCTGGAGAAAGGACAATCTTCCTGCATCAAGACTACAAAGGCTGAGATAATTCTTAAACCAAGGGCAAACTATCCAAAGTTATCTTCGAAGAACCCTATGGATTCTGTGTATGAGACACCCAAGCCTGATGAAAAGAAACTTCTGTCAAGATCTATTCTCCTCTACAAAGATCCAGCTGATTCAGCCTCAAGAAAGAGAATTGCAAAGATATTCAGAAATGGGAAGGAAATTTGTGTGGTAGCTGGACATCCACAATTTGCTCATGCAAAGGAAGAAGAAAAAGCCAGATTGAAGCAGGAAAAGAGGCAAGCTACTCTAGATGCAAAGAAGTCTAAACAAAAGAAAGAACAGTTTGCTATCTTGGCCAAGCTACAGGCTGTAAATTCTTCTCAACAAATTCCCTCTCAACCATCTCCAGCTACTGAATCAGTGAAGGAGATTGAAAAATAGAAGAAATCCCCAAGAAAGAAAGAACTGGCTAAAAGAACAAAAAGAAAGTTGGATGTTGTTGACAAGGAATTGGAAGATCAATTTCCAAAGGAATCCACTCAAGCTGAAACTCAAGCATCAAAGCCCTCTGTGGTATTTGAAGACATAAGGGTGGTGGACCCCTACAGGAACATACATGGAGAGCCTATTGTGCCAAAGGATGAGCCAATAGAGTGGGATAATTACCAATTCCTGACTTCAACTTGCCAATTCTTACTAAGCCAAGAAGGACAAAATCAAGGGCAGTCAAGAAAGTGAAGTTGTCACCTCTCAAATCCAAGTCAGTAGTCAAAGCTCAACCCAAGGTCAACAGGGGAGACTACTTGTACTTGTGTGACATCAAAGAATTCTCAGATCTAAACCTTTATCTGGGGGAGCTGGATGAGGTAAGGGCAATTGATGCATACAGAAACCTACCTGAAAGTTTGGTGTTCAAGTACAAAGGGGGAAGGGAGATTCAGTGGCCTCTTCACAGGATACTTCAAGAAAGCCAAGCTGTGTTGATCAAAGTCTATTCATCCTTCAAGAAAAACTTTGGGTTCAATGTAACTGCAAGAAGATTAGTATTGAAGAAGATTGAAGAGCTAAGGAGTGTTAGAGCCAAAGATGCACTACCCAAAAATCTTATCAGCCCAAATACAGGGAGAAGAGTGCATCTAAGGCCCTAATGGCTGATGGAATTCATGGATGACAAGGGTGTGAGAAGATTCTTCAGATTAGAAGACCAATTGAGTATCTCTAGCAATGAGACTCTCTTGGAAATGCAAGAAATGTTAGATCTCTCAGAATCTGATGAATTAGAATTCCACAGACAGCTCCAGAATCAAATTGAAGAAAACAACAGAAAGCTTGGAAGAAGATCCTGACCTTCAAGAAACTAGAAAAATCTGCTCAGACTAGAGGAGCATCTTGAACTGACTGTGAGCCAAACCTTGTACATTTTTGTTTAAATTGAAGCACTTTCAGTTTTATCTACTTATCTTTAAAGATATATGCTTAGGATGTTTTGTTATCATCAAGTATCTCTTAATTTATGGCTACAATTCCAGTAGACATAAATTGGGGGAGATTGTTGTGAATATGTTGTGTACTTAATGATTACCTAAACAAAACATCTAAGTAGATTTTACTTAGTGAAATAATGTAGCACTCGACGGATAAGAATTATAGTCCCGACGGATAACTCATTATAGTCCCGACGGATGATTAACTTATTATCCATCGAGTGAGTAGCTTATGTAATAATAAGTTTGTAGCACAGTGTTGTATGCACCTTTGTATAGAATCTGTAGTAGCATATAAGTCATGTTGACTTTAACTAGATATGGAGAATAGGTTGATTAACTGTACATAAGCAATGTCTTGTAATTCTGTATAAGTGAAATGAAGTCAAGTGCCAAAATAGCTACCAACGGATGATTAACAAAGCTTCGACGGATGACCAAAATAGCTACCAACGGATGCTTAACAAAGCTTTGACGGATGATCAAATGACTATCAACGGATGTTTAACATAGCAGTTCTAGAGAAAACCTTCCATCTATAAGGAAGTGGACTAAATCACATACACGTGACTTAATTATTGGAAATCCTGATGCAGGTGTCAGAACTAGAACAGCTACTTCAAGTGAATGTCTTTACAATTCTTTTATTTCTCAGACTGAACCAAAGAAAGTGGAAGAAGCTCTTTAAGATGCTGATTGGGTGCAAGCAATGCAGGAAGAGTTAAATGAATTTGAAAGAAACAAAGTCTGGACCCTAGTGCCAAGACCAAGAACAGATCTGTTATTGGTACAAAGTGGGTATTCAGAAACAAAACTGATAGTGATGGCATAATTACAAGGAATAAAGCAAGTTTGGTTGCAAAAGGATATTCTCAACATGAGGGAATTGATTATGATGAAATATTTGCACCAGTTGCTAGATTGGAAGCCATAAGGATATTTTTGGCTTATGCTACTCACAAAAAGTTTACTGTCTTTCAAATGGATGTGAAAAGTGCTTTTCTCAATGGAGAATTGGAGGAGGAAGTATATGTTGAACAACCTCCAGGCTTTGTAGATCCCAAATATCCAAATCATGTCTATAGGCTTGATAAAGCACTTTATGGCCTTAAGCAAGCTCCAAGAGCATGGTATGAGACTTTAGCTCAGTTTCTTCTGGAAAGTGGATTTAAAAGAGGAACTATAGACAAAACATTGTTCTACCTCAACCATGGAAAGGACTTAGTTCTGGTTCAGATATATGTTGATGATATCATCTTTGGTTCTACAAATGACAGACTTTGCAAAAAGTTTGCCAAACTGATGCAGTCAAGATATCAAATGAGTATGATGGGAGAACTTAGCTATTTTCTGGGCCTTCCAGTCAAGCAGAATGAAGAAGGCACTTTTATTTGTCAAACCAAGTACACCAGAAACTTCCTGAAGAAATTTGGAATGCAAAATTGTTCAAGTGCATCCACTCCCATGGCCACTGCAACAAAACTGGATAAGGATACTGGTAAATCAGTAGACATTACTGATTACAGAGGTATGATTGGCTCCTTACTCTATCTAACTGCTAGTAGACCTGATATCATGTATGCTACCTGTCTTTGTGCAAGATTTCAAGCAGATCCAAGAGAACCTCACTTAACAGCTGTGAAAAGAATCTTCAAGTATCTTAAGGGAACAGCTGATCTGGGATTGTGGTATCCCAGAGAATCAGATTTTAAACTAATAGGTTACTCAGATGCAGATTTTGCAGGTTGCAAAATTGACAGGAAAAGCACAAGTGGAAGCTGCCAATTTCTTGGAGGCAGATTGGTTTCTTGGTTTAGTAAGAAACAAAAGTCAATTTCTACATCAACTGTAGAAGCAGAGTACATTGTTGCAGGAAGCTGTTGTGCACAGATTCTTTGGATGAAGAATTAGTTACTGGATTATGGGTTAACATATTTTAAAATCCCTATTTACTGTGATAATCAAAGTGCTATTGCTATGACAGGTAATCCAGTTCAACACTCAATGACAAAGCACATCAGCATTAGGTACCACTTTATAAGGGAACATGTGGATGAAGGTACAGTGGAATCGCACTTTGTTCCAACAGATCAATAATTAGCAGATATCTTCACAAAACCATTGTGTGAAGCTACTTTTACAAGATTGGTAAATGAACTTGGAATGGTTTCAGGTTCTTTCTCTAAATCTGCTTAGCTTTTGTTCTGCTGCATCAGACTTTATGATCAGTATTTATAGATATTACTATCTTTGTGTATTCTGTGCTTAACTGAAAATTGCTTAAGTACTGATTGTTGTCTAATGTGAATTTCTAAACTCTAATAGTGATATGACAGTTTCTGTGACTATTCAATCCTATGAGGATAACTGTGCTAGATGCTGACCTAGTAGTCTTTAATATACTAAAGATCCCATGTTAGAAGTAATTATTTATGTGGAAATCTATTGACACAAGCAAAATCTGATATTCAGCTTAGTTAAGTTTACTTTGTCTATCTTATTACTATGTCAAAAACTAGAATAATGCTTTTCATCTGTTAAGTTCTGATGTTAGTAAATCTGCTGAATGTGCTAAGTGCTGATAAACCTCACTTATCAAAAGAAAAAGGAAAAGAACAAGGAATAAAAATTAGGTACTCCTTTGAGATCTAGAGTAAAAAATGTGAAAGGGACGACCTAAGTGCATTGCTGGTATTAAGTAATATGCATCAGAAAAACAAAAATAATTATTTTTCTTCGTGGTTTTTCACACTCTATGATTACTGGAGAGATACTCTGATAATAGCATAAATTCTGATAAGCAGTCGTGACTCACTTACACTGAGAAGCCACTGTAAAATTGAATTTCAAAAGATGCATAAAATAAGCACAAAACAGTTGAGGTGGACTCATGCATGAACTCATCCAATAGTAGGCTTCAGAATAATGACAGATTTTAAGTAAAGTTCTTAGTTATGCCTTATTTCTAAGATGTACTGAAGTGAATCAGACTTTACTCCTTGTCTGATATTTAGCTTAATACACACACTTACACTCCATATGAATGATGAAAATTACTGTGGTGATCAATGTTGTTTTAGACGAACAGTTTATGTGTCAGATTGCATACATTCTGAGGACAGGTTCTGATGAAAGTTCTGATGATTAAGTTCTGAAGAACCGAAATCAGAATTTGTGTGAAGAATTACAGAGATAGGCATTCACTTTTCGAGTTAAGAAATCATGTTCTGATGACTGTTATGTTCTGATATAAGTCTAAGTTCTGATATTAAGTTATGATCCTTTACTTGACTTATTTGTGGTTAAAATCTGAAACAGTCTTGTTTAAATTCAGAATATGTTTTGGTGAGATATTAACAGTCACTACAATTTGGGATTAGTGATACACTTCTGTTCACAAGTCATATTTACTCGTTTCTTGTGCGCATTAACCCCTGTTTTACACTTCCAATGACTGTTTTTATTCTCCTTAGTTTAGGGAGACGAGGTAGAATTATTTCTACCTGTCAGCATTAAATTTTCCTTGCATCTCCTGGAATTCTATTGCCTATATAAATCAACACTTCACTCCAGCTAGCACATCTCTAAATTCCTCACAAACTCACTCTCGTTTTATTCTTAACACCAAAAATGGCTGCATTTGGCTGGTTTTACAATTATGGCGATGAGACTGTACATGTCTTTATAAATGGAATTCCAACTCCATACCATATCGCCAACATCCCTCACAATCTCTGGATTCAATTTCCAGAGGTTATTAAACGTGATCTGTTGACAGTTTGCAGAGAACTACATCTCCATCGTCTTCGACAGCAGGAGCGAATCATACGACTCGCCGTTCTTTTTTTTGAGAGCAAGAAGAAGAAATAGTTTATGCTCCCTGTTTCTCTTCACCGTCAGCTTTGTCAGGCTTCTTAGCTTAGGACAATAGTTGATGCTGTTAGGATTTGTAACTTAGGATAATCTTGTAATGTTGAGTTGTAATTTAAATTTCATGAATGTATTTTCTTAATATATTAATGAAATTTTCTATTTTTGCAAGATTTTGTCTCTAAGTTGTTTGAAATTCTGATACATTTTTAAATAATAATTTATCCATATTCTGATGACCATTTTATTTCTGATACAAATCAAGTTCTGATTCTGATGTGGCAGTACCTGTTTACTTGATTTTTTTTTGGTCATTCTCTCACTTAGTGTATTTTTACAGAATATTGGTTTCACAGTAAAAATGATTTAATAAGTGGGAACAGTTTAAATTTTAAATTAAAACTGAACTACCTAAATTAATGGGATTACTTGGTAAGTGGAACAGTTTTTCCTTGAAAAACTGAATGTGCTAAGTAATGATTACTGTTTTCCCGTGCCCATTAATTATTCTTTACTGCTGCATGTCTGACAGGTGTCCAACGGTTACTTTTTCTACCGTGTATAAGTAAAGGAGAGAGAAGATTGAAAAATCTTTTATTTACTTTCACACTTTATCTCTATTTTCTTTACTTCTATTCTCTCTCATCTCCTGACATTTTTTTTCATACAGACATTTTGTCAAACACCTTACAGGCAAACTTCTTTCTCAATAATTCTCATGGCACCTAAGGATTTAATTATAGATGGAGCCAAGTTTGTTCCCAACAACTATGCTGCAATGTTAAACCATGATGAAGCTCCATCTGATTTGCACTTTGTACAAGATCTTCTAGCACACAGTGAGATTGGGTATGCATTAACCCAGCCTCAAGTCATTTCCAGTCAACAAGTTCTGACGTTCTGGCGAACTGGGCATTTTGATAATGGTGGTGCTACTGGTACTCCAAGCATTATTTTAGAAGTAAATAATGTTGAGCATGTAGTAACTCCTGGAGCAGTTCGTAAAGCTCTACATTTACCAGAAGGTTGCATTTTCTCAACACCGGAGGAACCCATTCTACAGCAGCTCATGGCCAATTCGGGGTATGAGAAGAGTTTGGCCAAGCTTGGACAGTTGAAAAGAGCACATATCAGAAAGAAATGGAGCTTTTTCTTCGACTGCATCACTAAAGCATTCGGCAATAAGTGTTCCAACTTTGATGCCATTCCGATAATCAGTCAGCACATTGGGTATGCTATTATTCACCAAACTCATTTTGATTATGTAAGTGCTGTGCTAGGCTTTATAGGGGATAGGATGACAGAGGATAGGAATGTAATTACTTTGCTAGATTCTGTCAGCTTATATATACCTTCTGTTGTGCTGATGACCCTCAACTAGCCAGTTCTTTATTTCCACCCTTTAAACTTGCAAAACGAGCATTTAATGATTTGGTAAATGTTGACCTTAAGAAAACGGTGGTTAGACCCTTACAGATACCTCAGTCTGTAAAACAGATCTTGGTAAATGCTGATCCTCTAACCTATAGATCTGTTTACCCTGATGTTCAACCCACCATCACATCCCAGACACCACAACACCCTTCAGAACATACCACACATATACCTCAATCTACTCAACCTTCTATCAGAACAAATCTCAAATCTTCACAGATACCTCAACCTTCATCATCAGCACATAATGTGAAGCCTTCATCTTCCAAGCCCAAGAGGACAAAGATTGTACCTCAGACACCACAGAAGAAAAGGAGGATTGTTCTGAGAGATGAGTCAGATAGTGAGGAACAGGTTTTTGCATCAGAACCTGTTATTACAGAAGCTGAGAAGGTCCCTTCTCAGAAGAATACTGGACTTGGGGGATCTAAGCTTCGAAAAAGGCTTAGAATAATGTCTTATGCTGAAACTCCCAAGGAATCTCCATCTTCAAAGAAAAGAAAGAAATAGAGAGCTCACAGGCCAGTTTCAGATGATGAGGAAGCAACAGCTAAGGAAGGAGATCAGGAATCTCTGATCTTAAAGGAGCCAGAATTTGCTGAAGCTACTGCATCTTCACCTCAAATGTCACCAACTCAGGAAGCTGCTACAGATAAAGCAACTACACCACCCGTGTCTCCTGTAAATGAACCAGTATCTATTGCAGACCCAGGCACAAGTTCTAAAATTGATATTCACAACCTGGTTGTGCCTGCGGTTCTCTACTTAGAAGCTCCAACAGCTCTAATTAATCCATCAATAACACCAATTACTGATGCTAATGAAACTCCAGAATTGGCTACAACACCTTCTCTACATCTAGACATTGAAGATCAGACTATAGGTGAGCATCAGAATATGGATGTTGATTAGAACTTGGAAGCAGATCAGCACTTAGAGGATGATGTTGAAGCCTCAATTGCTTCTCATACTGTTCTATTATCAGAAAATACTGAATCTGTAAGTTCTGATGCTGCAAATGCTGATACTACTGGTGATGCTGCTATAAATGAAGATGCTACTGCAGCTGGTCCATCAGGACATGCATGTAACACCCCCAAATCCGGGGTCGGGGATCCGGGTTGTCACGAGTTCCATTTCCCTTAATAACACCCAATCTTAATAAATAATCAACTACTCTGTACTGTGACCCCACAATAAACACACACACCACAAGTTATAGTCTCAGAGATGAACACTCAAAAATAACACAAGTCCTTATATTCCACAATTATAAACCGTTACACCTTAAAAAGGTTCTGAATAAATTTACATATTCCTTGCCATTATTACAATTCATATTATACATAAGTCTGGTTCATCAATAGTTGAAAACCTAGCCTATTGGTAGCTCCTACCTCAGCTACGGCGACATCAACGCTTTTAGAAGACTGCGGAACGTTTTCTAACCGCTTGCGAATCGGGAGCTTGGTCCTGTTCATCTTTTCTATCTGTTGTTGTGTGATGAAAGAAGAAAGCAAGGGTGAGCAGCAAGCCCACCAAAATAATATGTATAATGATTAACAATATATGAGCCTTCTCATAGTACTCATGAAAGTCTTGGTCAAAAGAAATGAACCAAGTTTGATATCTTAATGCGATGAAGTCGCAAAATATTCAGTATATATACATATATACTTTTCAAAATCTTGGAAGTCCTCTTCCATGCATAATATACACAGAGTTCCAGTTTATAACTGTATAAAAATATCGTTGCAAGGTGATCTCAGATATCTACCCTTGTCTCAACGTTTTTCTGAAAATCTTTGATATGCATAAGATAATCATTAACTAGATTTAACTTGAAAATATGAAGTTACAAGATACCCCAATATACTTATATCTTTTCCAAATATTACTTGAACTACCACCGTTCAAGTTATAATCAGTTCAAAAGTTCATCACATAGATGAGACTACAAGACAAGATTTGAATAGATTCAATCTTTGAATATCATTATAAATAATGAAGTTACGGGATACTTCATTAAATCCTGATATATATATATACACCTATATATATACATTTCATACACTCCTTGAAAACCTCTTTTATGAAAATTATAAACAGAGTTGCAATATCCAATGAATTTGGAAAGGAGAAAACCTTGGCATAAACCTGATATCTTGCTGATCAGGCAAAGATACCAATAAGTAACCTTTTCTACTAGTAGATGGACGAATTCCCCACTGGTCATCACCCCGGCCGCAATAGGACCTTATGCTGGACTGCCACTCAGCCACTTACGCATTTGATGGACTCCCACTGAGCCACTTACACTTTCATGGACGCCCACTGAGCCCATGTTGCTTATGCCGACTCAAATAGATGAACTTACTTCCCGAACGATGGGCAAGTAATCAAGATGTTTTCTCAAAACAGCAACCTCGTTGCGAATGTAAAATACACCACTGAGCCGGATCCCTCAAGTTTTGAACGAGTATTTAAATCCCCTTTAAAACGAAGATCTTAAATATAAAAATGAGTTTTGGGATCCGCTCTAACTTTTAAAAATCATTTTGAAGACTCGAAAACACTTTAAAGAGTGTTTGGAGTAATGCTGATTTAATGAAATAAATCAGTCCCAATATATTAGAAAATATCTGAATATTATTATTTAAATAATATTCCCATAAAGAATAATCTTTATAAAAATAATTGAAGTAGAAGTTTTAAAACTTATACTTGAAATGAGTATTAAATAACCAAATATATACTTATACGAAAGTACTATCTTTATTTGAATAATCAAAGATAAGTTTGATTATCGACACCTTATTCTTTAATAAAATAAAGAACATATCTCAGCAAATAATCGGAGTCATAGATCCTCAAATGAATATTCAAATAATATTCATTAAATAATATAAACTGAGTCATAAGCCCTCGAATGAATATTCAAATAATATTCAATAAATAATATAAAAGAGTCATAAGCCCTCGAATGAATATTCAAATAATATTCAAATAATAAAATAAAAGAAGTCATAAGTCCTCGAATGAATATTCAAAATAATATTCATTTAATAAAATAAAGAAGTCATAAGCCCTCGAATGAATATTCAAAATAATATTCATTTAATAAAATAAAGAAGTCATAAGCCCTCGAATGAATATTCGTAATAATATTCATTAAATAAAATAAAGGAGTCATAAGCCCTCGAATGAATATTCGTAATAATATTCATTAAATAAAATAAAGTTATCGAATAAACCTTATTCGATTAATAGTTTTAAAAACTATATCAATATATATATATAAATATATATTATACTCGGGAGCCTCGCCTCCTGGTTTAGAAATATGTTCACCTTTTATCCCCTATAATAAGGGTAAACTCAAATACCGCTTATCTCTAGCATAGGTATTATGCAACTATAAGCATTTGAACCAACAGATATATAAATCAAGAATATGAAACAGGTATACATATATATCATATCACATGCTACAATATATCGCAAGAATTTGCTAATAACCAATATGCATTTATCGCAAGATCATGTATATACACATATACATCACAACAACAGTTATACGGGTAGAAAACTTGCCTGAGCGACTGGGGGTTACGAATGGCTCGGGACGAGTCTGGTAACCTATAAACAACAAGTAAGTTGGAATTAAACCAATGTCACTTGTAAATCTATACATTAACCAACTTAGACTCTAACGCTCGCTTTGCGCTTACTGATTCTCTTAAGTCACTCGAGTACCCTCGGCTCCACCATTTTTAATAATTTAACCATTACGAGTTTTAAGGCGATTCCTTCGCGAATGTCTTACCAACTGCCTATTACACCTTACATAAATGTTTCATACTTCAATTAGTCCTTTAAGGTCTTTAACCTATGTTTCAAAGTAAGGCGAGGGGTAAGGGTTCGTTCGCGAAACGTCGTTACTTAAAACGGCCGTTTCTCCTAAACCGTTCATCGGAATCCAACGAACCACATATCAAAACGAAGCTCATAACATGAACTATCTAAACATGGCAATGGTGAAAACCTATTAGTGAGTTCAAGGGTTCTGATGTTAAGAACAAAAACAGTCTATGGTAAATCGGGCATTACGACGGCTATGTTTACGTGATTACCCAATTTTAAACCACTCCAAATCATCTCACAATCAACCCACAATCACAACCCAATCAAAACTCCATCCATACTTTATCATAACAGCCCCAAAAACTCAACCTTAACAATTTATACTATTCTTTATCATGAATTTAAACTACACTTAAGTTCATTAATCAACTACCAAGATTTACAACTCCAAAAACATCCCAAAACCAACTAATCTCTACATACACAACCATCAAGCCTCTCATGAACTAGAATACTCATATTATGCTCTTAACATTCAATAACAAAGCTTGGTTAAGAGATTATACCTTCCTTGAAGCTTCTTAACACAACACAAGAGCTTTGAATGCCTAACGAACCTTGATCCTTGCTTGTATAACCTTAAACTTTGATAAAAATTCAAGAAAACTAAAGTTATTTCTTGAAGGTTACTATTCACCATCTTCTTCCTTGATTTATTGGAAGAGATTGTGAAGGAATTAGGAGCTTAAACTTATAGGATATCCATATCTATGTACAAGGAACCTTAGAAAATTACCTTGTGATTTAACAATGCTTGGAACTTGATTTTTGGAAATTTCTTCTTTGCAAAAGAAGAAAAGCCGAGAGCAAGCTTGGAGAAAGAGAGATTTTTTGTGTTTTTGCTTTGATTTGATTCTTTGGTTGGTTGTTTTTGATTTGTTTTTGGGTAATTACCTTTCTAACCTTGACTTTGTGTGGTTATAAACCAACCACATCTCCTTCCTCCCTATGTCATGCTTATGTCATCCTGTGATGTCATCCTCCCCTCTTTGTCCTCTTCTCATTGGTTGGATGACATCATCCCCTCTAATCTCTTTGATTAACTTCCTAATTATTTGCCTAATGACCGCTGATATGTTATACGGTTCGCTTAACTTTCGTTTTTGTTTATCGTTTGAGGGATCATACCCGGGATCTTATTACTTAGGTTCCCTTAACCTTTCTCAATATATTGTATTCCTTTTATGATCCTCTCTTATAATCCTTTAATTTAAATCCTTTTTATCCTGTTACCTTATACTCAATTCTTTCCGTATCTAGTGGATTTCCGGGAAAAATCAAAGTGTTCGGAATTTGGATTCTGACGATCTTTACATACACTTATATCCCATATAAAGTACTAATAAAATCTCAGAATATCCATACCAGAACCCCTACATAGTGTGGCATGAAAAGTTTTCTCATTCAGCATAATCTGCAAAATCACTATTCATAAGGGTTTCAAAAATTTCCAAAAATTGGGGTTATTACAGTCTCCCCTCCTTAAAAGGATTCCGTCCCGGAATCAGATAGAAAATGAATAGGGATACTCTCTTAGCATTGCACTTTCTAACTCTCGAGTAAATTTTCCCACATTGTGGTCCTACCACCAACTCTGCCTAGTTTAATAACCCTTCTCCTAAGCACTTATTCCTTTTCACTCTCTAACCCTTCCTGGTTGCTCCATATAGGTTATGTCGGGTTGCGTGTCTATGTGCTCATATGCCCCTATTTGTCTGGCATCCGAATTACACTTCCTTAATATTGATACGTGAAACACGTTATGACTTGCTACATGTTCTGGGGTAAGGCTAGCTCATATGCTAACCTCCCAATACTTCTTAATATATCCAAGGGTCCAACAATTGGTGGACCTAGCTTTCCTTATTAATCAATCAATCTATCTCAAATTTTCATCGAATACTGTCAACTTCAAGGGAATTAACTTTACATATCGCTTATGCCTTCAAACCTTGAATTTATCTCATGATCAGTCACCATCGCGCTGATGATGACATACTTCTCTATATTTATTGCAAGGGTTTCTTAGGGTTTCCCATACCTAACTCCCTTATCACTTCTCAACTCTATTTCTTTTATATCCCTTTATACTCCTTCCCTTTTCAGTCTTTTATTTTTGTTTCCATTACAACCATTACATGAACCAACACAACATAAGCATTGATTTCAAACATCCCGTCATTCTGGATTCGTGTCCTCAGAACGAATCTTGACAACTTTTACAACTTAGATTCATAATTCATCATACTCGTCCGCTTTTGTTCTGGCTCTAAAGCTTTTACACTACCTCCATAACCTTGGGAAGTACTTTCCCGAAAACAATTATCTGAACTTTAATCAGTTTATTATAACCTCTGGCTCTGTGCCTTTCTTGGCCTTTCACCAACGGGTGGCCTCTCTCTTACGGGGTAAGTGATAAAAACAGTCTTTTGTGCTTCGTCAATCATTTAGAATCTCAAATAATTACTATATTTCCTTTAGTCAGGCTCTTGCCTTGACTGGGTCAAACTGTTCCTTGGAACTCTGAGAGCTTAGCGACTTAAAGGTCATGAAAGGATTTCCTACCGCATTATTTCCTTAAGGTGGTGGTTGGGAATAAAAGTATAAGTTATGTTTAGACAGGTCCATGAATTTCCATATAGGAGTATCGTCTCGGGTCTCCTTATCTTGCTCGACTTCTATTTTCTCAGTATGAAATATTTCATCCTTCTCCCATACTTGGGGTTATCTTATACGTTAAAATCCTCATTTTCCACTTCATTATGTTATGGGTTCCTTCTATCTTGATGGCGTCCTCCCTGACTATCACATTCAGGGTTTGCCCTAAATCTTATTCCTTGAACTATGACTTTCATCTAGGATCTCATCTTTAAGCTCTTAAACATTTGGAACCCAAATTCTACAGGAATACCTCATTATTCCCTTATCATCTTTCTCGGTATTAATCTCATATCTATTTTTTGGCTCTCTGCCTTCATTCATCACTTTTTCTGGCACAATATGTTCTTTTCCAATAATTCGGTCTGTCTTGCAATCTCAAACAGCTTTTCGGTACCGGCTCCGGTTATCTTCACTTCTATTTCCATTTTCTCAAAATCTCTTATAAACTTTCTCAAAGACATTATCATCTTGAGTATCTCCTTTTTACTAAGGGCATCAGCCACCACATTGGCTTTCCCCGAATGATAAAGAATCTCATAATCGTAATCCTTGATTATCTCTAACCACCTCATTTGGCGCATCTTGAGCTCTTTCTGCGTGAAAATGCACTAGAGCACTTATGGCTTGTGTAAATCTCGTACTTCTCTCCATACAAGTAGTGCCTCCAATATTTAGGGCAAAACTATTGCCACGAGCCCAAGCTCATGGGTGGGGATATCGAATTTTATATTCCCTTAATTGTCTTGATGCGTACGCGATTACCTTGTTGTGCTGTATAAGAAGCACCCTAATTCCTTATGCGAAGCGTCACTACACATCACAAAATCTCCTTTTCCATCCGGCAACGCCATCATAGGGGTCGTCACCAATCTTTGCTTCAGTTCTTGAAAGTTGTTCTCGTATTTCTCTGTCCATTCAAACTTCTCAGTCTTACGAGTAAGCCGCGTTAAAGGGGGCTACTATCTTTACAAACTTGAACGAACCTCCGATAGTGACCGACCAATTCTACCTCTGGTAGTCGACCTAACCATGGTCATCAATTCATCAGTGGTCCTTTATTCATTCTTGTCAGGATCCTCCATGGGATCCTCCTCAGCAACTATCCCTTCTAGGACAACATCCTCAACATGAACATCATCCGATCCCGCGTTAGGACGCTCTATCGTATCCATAATCTGATCTCCAATAAGTAATAAAACATCATCGCGTTGTTGCTCCTCAACCTCAGGGTTCGGAGTCCCGCTACCATATACGATAACGAACTACGCTTCTATCACGATATTTATAAGGGTTCCCATAAGGGTTTTAACTGTCAGTACTACGTTAGGTAGCCCGACTAGGAACTTGGCAAGAGTTCTTATTATCTTAGTGAACTTATTATCTTAACGTCACATCATCTCTGAGGTTTATAACGCTTAGCTCTGATACCACTTCTGTAACACCCCCAAATCCGGGGTCGGGGATCTGGGTTGTCACGAGTTCCATTTCCCTTAATAACACCCAATCTTAATAAATAATCAACTACTCTGTACTGTGACCCCACAATAAACACACACACCACAAGTTATAGTCTCAGAGATGAACACTCAAAAATAACACAAGTCCTTATATTCCACAATTATAAACCGTTACACCTTAAAAAGGTTCTGAATAAATTTACATATTCCTTGCAATTATTACAATTCATATTATACATAAGTCTGGTTCATCAATAGTTGAAAACCTAGCCTATTGGTAGCTCCTACCTCAGCTACGGCGACATCAACGCTTTCAGAAGACTGCGGAACGTTTTCTAACCGCTTGCGAATCGGGAGCTTGGTCCTGTTCATCTTTTCTATCTGTTGTTGTGTGATGAAAGAAGAAAGCAAGGGTGAGCAGCAAGCCCACCAAAATAATATGTATAATGATTAACAATATATGAGCCTTCTCATAGTACTCATGAAAGTCTTGGTCAAAACAAAATGAACCAAGTTTGATATCTTAATGCGATGAAGTCGCAAAATATTCAGTATATATACATATATACTTTTCAAAATCTTGGAAGTCCTCTTCCATGCATAATATACACAGAGTTCCAGTTTATAACTGTATAAAAATATCGTTGCAAGGCGATCTCATATATCTACCCTTGTCTCAACGTTTTTCTGAAAATCTTTGATATGCATAAGATAATCATTAACTAGATATAACTTGAAAATATGAAGTTACAAGATACCCCAATATACTTATATCTTTTCCAAATATTACTTGAACTACCACCGTTCAAGTTATAATCAGTTCAAAAGTTCATCACATAGATGAGACTACAAGACAAGATTTGAATAGATTCAATCTTTGAATATCATTATAAATAATGAAGTTACGGGATACTTCATTAAATCCCGATATATATATATACACCTATATATATACATTTCATACACTCCTTGAAAACCTCTTTTATGAAAATTATAAACAGAGTTGCAATATCCAATTAATTTGGAAAGGAGAAAACCTTGGCATAAACCTGATATCTTGCTGATCAGGCAAAGATACCAATAAGTAACCTTTTCTACTAGTAGATGGACGAATTCCCCACTGGTCATCACCCTGGCCGCAATAGGACCTTATGCTGGACTGCCACTCAGCCACTTACGCATTTGATGGACTCCCACTGAGCCACTTACACTTTCATGGACGCCCACTGAGCCCATGTTGCTTATGCCGACTCAAATAGATGAACTTACTTCCCGAACGATGGGCAAGTAATCAAGATGTTTTCTCAAAACAGCAACCTCGTTGCGAATGTAAAATACACCACTGAGCCGGATCCCTCAAGTTTTGAACGAGTATTTAAATCCCCTTTAAAAGGAAGATCTTAAATATAAAAATGAGTTTTGGGATCCGCTCTAACTTTTAAAAATCATTTTGAAGACTCGAAAATACTTTAAAGAGTGTTTGGAGTAATGCTGATTTAATGAAATAAATCAGTCCCAATATATTAGAAAATATCTGAATATTATTATTTAAATAATATTCCCATAAAGAATAATCTTTATAAAAATAATTGAAGTAGAAGTTTTAAAACTTATACTTGAAATGAGTATTAAATAACCAAAGATATACTTATACGAAAGTACTATCTTTATTTGAATAATCAAAGATAAGTTTGATTATCGACACCTTATTCTTTAATAAAATAAAGAACATATCTCAGCAAATAATCGGAGTCATAGATCCTCAAATGAATATTCAAATAATATTCATTAAATAATATAAACTGAGTCATAAGCCCTCGAATGAATATTCAAATAATATTCAATAAATAATATAAAAGAGTCATAAGCCCTCGAATAAATATTCAAATAATATTCAAATAATAAAATAAAAGGAGTCATAAGTCCTCGAATGAATATTCAAAATAATATTCATTTAATAAAATAAAGAAGTCATAATCCCTCGAATGAATATTCAAAATAATATTCATTTAATACAATAAAGAAGTCATAAGCCCTCGAATGAATATTCGTAATAATATTCATTAAATAAAATAAAGGAGTCATAAGCCCTCGAATGAATATTCGTAATAATATTCATTAAATAAAATAAAGTTATCGAATAAACCTTATTCGATTAATAGTTTTAAAAACTATATCAATATATATATATATATAAATATATATTATACTCGGGAGCCTCGCCTCCTGGTTTAGAAATATGTTCACCTTTTATCCCCTATACTAAGGGTAAACTCAAATACCGCTTATCTCTAGCATAGGTATTATGCAACAATAAGCATTTGAACCAACAGATATATAAATCAAGAATATGAAACAGGCATGCATATATATCATATCACATGCTACAATATATCGCAAGAATTTGCTAATAACCAATATGCATTTATCGCAAGATCATGCATATACACATATACATCACAACAACAGTTATACGGGTAGAAAACTTGCCTGAGCGACTGGGGGTTACGAATGGCTCGGGACGAGTCTGGTAACCTATAAACAACAAGTAAGTTGGAATTAAACCAATGTCACTTGTAAATCTATACATTAACCAACTTAGACTCTAACGCTCGCTTTGCGCTTACTGATTCTCTTAAGTCACTCGAGTACCCTCGGCTCCACCATTTTTAATAATTTAACCATTACGAGTTTTAAGGCGATTCCTTCGCGAATGTCTTACCAACTGCCTATTACACCTTACATAAATGTTTCATACTTCAATTAGTCCTTTAAGGTCTTTAACCTATGTTTCAAAGTAAGGCGAGGGGTAAGGGTTCGTTCGCGAAATGTCGTTACTTAAAACGGCCGTTTCTCCTAAACCGTTCATCGGAATCCAACGAACCACATATCAAAACGAAGCTCATAACATGAACTATCTAAACATGTCAATGGTCAAAACCTAGCAGTGATTTCAAGGGTTCTGATGTTAAGAACAAAAACAGTCTACGGTAAATCGGGCATTACGACGGCTATGTTTACGTGATTACCCAATTTTAAACCACTCCAAATCATCTCACAATCAACCCACAATCATAACCCAATCAAAACTCCATCCATACTTTATCATAACAGCCCCAAAAACTCAACCTTAACAATTTATACTATTCTTTATCATGAATTTAAACTACACTTAAGTTCATTAATCAACTACCAAGATTTACAACTCCAAAATCATCCCAAAATCAACTAATCTCTACATACACAACCATCAAGCCTCTCATGAACTAGAATAGTCATATTATGCTCTTAACATTCAATAACAAAGCTTGGTTAAGAGATTATACCTTCCTTGAAGCTTCTTAACACAACACAAGAGCTTTGAATGCCTAACGAACCTTGATCCTTGCTTGTATAACCTTAAACTTTGATAAAAAATCAAGAAAACTAAAGTTATTTCTTGAAGGTTACTATTCACCATCTTCTTCCTTGATTTATTGGAAGAGATTGTGAAGGAATTAGGAGCTTAAACTTATAGGATATCCATATCTATGTACAAGGAACCTTAGATAATTACCTTGTGATTTAACAATGCTTGGAACTTGATTTTTGGAAATTTCTTCTTTGAAAAAGAAGAAAAGCCGAGAGCAAGCTTGGAGAAAGAGAGATTTTTTGTGTTTTTGCTTTGATTTGATTCTTTGGTTGGTTGTTTTTGATTTGTTTTTGGGTAATTACCTTTCTAACCTTGACTTTGTGTGGTTATAAACCAACCACATCTCCTTCCTCCCTATGTCATGCTTATGTCATCCTGTGATGTCATCCTCCCCTCTTTGTCCTCTTCTCATTGGTTGGATGACATCATCCCCTCTAATCTCTTTGATTAACTTCCTAATTATTTGCCTAATGACCGCTGATCTGTTATACGGTTCGCTTAACTTTCGTTTTTGTTTATCGTTTGAGGGATCATACCCGGGATCTTATTACTTAGGTTCCCTTAACCATTCTCAATATATTGTATTCCTTTTATGATCCTCTCTTATAATCCTTTAATTTAAATCCTTTTTATCCTGTTACCTTATACTCAATTCTTTCCGTATCTAGTGGATTTCCGGGAAAATCAAAGTGTTCGGAATTTGGATTCTGACGATCTTTACATACACTTATATCCCATATAAAGTACTAATAAAATCTCAGAATATCCATACCAGAACCCCTACGTAGTGTGGCATGAAAAGTTTTCTCATTCCGCATAATCTGCAAAATCACTATTCATAAGGGTTTCAAAAATTTCCAAAAATTGGGGTTATTACAATGCACCTCAACAAACTGTTCACAAAAGTGAGATAGTCAAGAAGTTTGTTACAAGGGAAGCACCAGTACCTTGGAGTGAAACTTCTAGAGGACAGGAGTGGACTAAGGAGTGGAACACAACTACTTTTGTTCCTTCTCAATCGATTCTTGCTGAGCACTTGGAAAAACCTGATGAGATGCTAATTAATGATGATTTCAAGACACAGCTTCGAGTCACTGCATTGAGTACTAGACATCTTCAAGGTCTACATTCAACAACTCATGTAGAGGTGCATAAAATTCAGGAAGAATTGCTCAAGCAAGAAATGACTAAGAAAATTGACAAGAAAACTTTCTTCCAACCTACCTTTGACAGAGTTGCTTACATTGAGAAGACCCAAGAGAAGCAACAGTCTCAGATTGATGAACTTTTGAAAAATCAAGCTTCTCAGCAATCTCAACTCGATGAAATCCAATCCTCAGTGGAATTGCTTGTCTAGTTAATTGTAAGTTGTAGTTATCTAGTTAATTTCTCATGCATTTGTACTTAATGTTTTTGACATCATCAAATATCTATTAAACTTGTATATTATGCTAATTTACAAGTTGGGGAGATTGTTAGATATATTTGATAATGTCATGACTAATATGATTTATGTTTAATTTTCAGATCTTACTTAAACAAGAGAAATCAGCACTTAACTGAAATCAGCACTTATATTGAAGTCAGAACTTAAGTCATCAGTACTTAAGGTTCAGGAGATATTTATCAGAAGATAATATCAGGACTTAAAGGATACGTTCAGATAAGGAAGGCGGCTGATTGAAAGGAAAGAAGATCAAGACAAACATAAGAAGAGATATGCATGAAGAAGAAATTCTATGAAGAATAGAATACCTGGAAGAAAAGATATCTGATTGATATATTTTAGGAAGCAGAATTATATTCCATATCAATTAGCGATTATCTTGTAACTGTGTAGTATATAAACATAGACATAGTGTTTACACTATAAGTGTTATCATTATCGAGAATATTATTCATTGTAACCCTAGCAGCTCTCGTGATATTTGTTCATCACTGAGAGAGGACGATTCCATATTGTAACAGAGTTTATTGCTTTGAATAAAGTCTATTTTCTGTTACTTGTGTTATTAGAATTCGATTTGATTGCGATATACACTGTATTCAACCCCCTTCTACAGTGTGTGTGACCTAATAGGGAATCTTGCTCTTATGGCTAGTGATGCAAACACCTCATCGTCAAAAAAAGAGGTAAAATTTACTGATGCTGAATTAGTTTATCATCTAGGAGGCTCCTAAGATTGTGCTCGTCGTGATAATTAAATGTTAACCCAACAAATCAAAGACCTTGAGAAAGAGGTCAATGAATTAAGACTTGTGCACATTAATCAAGATAAATTAAAAGAACAAGTATCTTTTCTAGAGAATAGAGTTGACTGTTATAGACAACTCGAAACTATTCTCAAAGACAAGATCACCGGTCTTGAGACTAAGGTCAAAGCTTACTTTAATTATTGCTCTAAGGCTAAAGAGTTCTACAATAAGCATGCTATTAATCAAACATCTGGAGTAGGTTATGATTACAATATTGCTATTGGAGAATTAGGCATAAACTCCCCTCCTCATATTTGTGCTAAAGGTAGGGAATTACCACATGTGCTTAAGGGTATTGATAAACCCCTCTATAAAGAATCAATTGATGAACCATTTGATGAGACCTCCTTTATTATTCAAGAAGAAATACGTTCTGAAGATCTTCCTAATGAGAAGGTTGTTTCCAAGTCAAGTGTGTCGAAAGTTCCAGTTAAAGTTGTAAAAGCAACTAAGACTAACTCAGACACACCTGAGTTGGATAACAAAAATGCCATGCCTACCATGCATAATTTGCCTGTTGCTAATTCCTCTCATAAAGTATGTGGTGTTCCTAATTGCATGTCTTGTGCTTTTAATTTGATGGTTGCTTATTTTAATGGTAAGCACGTTTCTAGTGATAAGACTACTCCTCGTCAACATGTGCATAATAAGAAGCATAATAGGTCTAAGACTGCTAGTCCTCCTAAAGCTAGAAAGGAGACATTTGTGCCTAAGCCTAAACAGAAATTTGTCAAGGCTGTTTACAAGGTTAAATGTTCAGTCGTTGAGAAAGTTGAGAACATAAAAGTTAAGAATGTTATTTTGCCTGATAAAGGCCAATTCTACAAGTATGCCGGACCCAACCAAGTTTGGGTTCCGAAGAAGGTCTAATCCATTTGTATTGCAGGGCATTAAACAGGTGGAACCGGTAGTGTGGATTCTTGACAGCGGATCGTCAAGACATATGACCGGAGATAGAGCCCTGCTATCAAATATGGTTGAGAAAGCTAGCCCAGTGGTTACCTTTGGAGATAACAGCAAAGGTCTAACTGAGGGATATGGCTGTTTACAAGCTGGTAATGTTATCATTGAAAATGGGTATGTTGTGCAAGGACTTGAACACAATCTGCTTAGTATTAGTCAGTTCTGTGACAATGACTACAATATTTTATTCGATAAGCTGAAGTGTCAGATTCTGCACAAGAAAAGTGAAAAATCCTCCTTGATGGGAATCCAGAAAGGAAATCTGTTCGTAGCTGACATGAACTCTGGAAGCAATCCTGAAGTCAATTGTTTCTATGCAAAGGCATCTTCAGATGAGAGTTGGCTATGGCACAAGAGACATTCCCATCTCAATTCTAAAGTAATGAATTCTCTTGTCAAGAGAGAACTGGTCAGAGGTCTGCCTCAGCTGGAATTCTCCCTAGAAGGACTGTGTGAGGCTTTCCAGAAAGGAAAGTCAAAGAAAGCAAGTCACAAAGGCACTGACACATCCTCCATAACTGGTGTTCTCCAATTATTGCACATAGATTTGTTTGGACCAGTTAATGTTCTTTCGATGTCAAAGAAGTGTTACTGTCTTGTGATAGTTGATGACTATTCCAAGTATACGTGGATTTTATTCCTTCACTCTAAGGATGAAACACCACAAGTGTGATTGATCATATCAAATTGATCGAGTTAGATTCTAATGTCCCTGTTAGAGCAATAAGGTCAAATAATGGAACATAATTCAAGAATTCACTTCTCAATGGATTCTGTACAGACAAAGGGATTACCAGATAATTTTCAGCTCCTAGAACCCCTCATCAAAATGGAGTGGTAGAAAGGAAGAATCGTACATTGATTGAAGCTGCAAGAACTATGTTAAGTGAATCGGGTCTTCCAATGTACTTTTGGGCTGAAGCTGTCAATACTGCATGTTATGCTCAGAATCGAACTCTAATCAACAAAGACTTCATGAAAACTCCTTATGAGTTTATGAATGAACAAAAACCTTCTATCAAATACTTTCATGTATTTGGTGCCAGATGCTTCATGCTCAAGGATGGAGATGATCGTCGTGGTAAATTCGAGGCAAAGGCATATGAGGGTATTTTTGTTGGATATGGAAGAAGATCATACAGGGTGTATATCATTGATCAACATAAAGTAACTAAAAGTGTCAATGTTACATTTGATGACACTAAACTCCCTAGTATCCAAACTGAAGATCCTTCTGAGAAACTGAAGTTTGATGACATGTCAGATTCAGAATCAGAACATGATCAAGAACCTGAGGTTGTTGCTGGTGAAGAACCTGTTAATCATGATGATACTCAAGGTAATGGTGATGGAAACATTGGCAACAATGGAGATACCACTGCTACTGACAAAGAATCATCAAGTCAACCTGGCAACAACTCTGGGGGAGATGCTGAAGGATCAACTAGTAGGAAACAACATCCCAATGAATTTCAAGGCGAATCATCAAGATCAAATCTTCCAAGACAGACTATCTGGAATAAAGCTCATCCTTTTGAATTGATTATTGGTGATCCAGATGTTGGAGTCAGAACTAGACGTGCTACTCAAAATAAATATCTGTTCTCAGGATTTCTTTCTGAGATGGAACCTAAGAAAATGGAAGAAGCACTGACTGATCCAGATTGGGTGATTGCTATGCAAGATGAACTCAATCAGTTTAAACATCAACAAGTCTGGAAACTGGTACCTAGACCTACACACAAGAAAGCTGTTGGTACTCGGTGGGTATTCAGGAATAAACTAGATGAAGATGGTGTGGTTACAAGAAACAAAGCAAGACTGGTAGCTAAAGGGTATTCTCAAGCTGAAGGCATTGATTATGATGAAACCTATGCTCCAGTGGCTAGACTAGAGGCCATCAGGATATTTCTGGCATTCGCAGCATTCTCGAACTTTAAAGTTTATCAAATGGATGTCAAGAGTGCCTTTCTGAATGGAAAGCTGGATGAAGAGGTGTATGTAGAGCAACTTCCTGGTTTTGAAGATCCAGATCATTTGAATTTTGTCTACTTTCTTTTCAAGGCTATCTATGGTCTCAAACAGTCTCCAAGAAAATGGTATGACACTCTCTCTGAATTTCTTATTGAAAATAGCTTTATTAGAGGTGTCATAGACAAAACTCTTTTTTCTAAAAAGCATAAGAATGATACTATATTAGTCCAAGTCTATGTGGATGGTATAATATTTGGGTCTACTCATGATAATCTCTGTAAGAGATTTGCTAAGTTAATGCACAGCAAATTTGAAATGAGCATGATGGGAGAGCTGAAGTTCTTTCTTAGATTACAAGTAAATCAAAGGTTAGATGGAACTTTTATTTGTCAATCCAAGTATCTCAAGGAACTCCTCAAAAAGTACAATCTAGAGAATTCTGCATCAGCAAGGACTCCGTCAACTACAGCTGTCAAGCTTGGACCATGTGAAAACTCCATTAAGGTAGATGTCACAAGCTACAGAGGTATGATTGGCTCGTTACTCTATCTTACTACAAATAGACCAAATATTATGTATGCTACATGCTTATGTGCAAGGTTCCAAGCGGATCCTAGAGATATTCATCTCGTTGCTGTTAAATGAATCTTGAGATATCTTAAGGGAACACCAAATCTAGGTATTTGGTACCCTAAAGAATCTGGTTTTAACCTTGTTGGATATACAGATTCAGATTACGCGGGAAGTGTTGTTGATAGGAAAAGCACCTCAGGGAGTTGTCAATTCCTAGGTAGCAGACTAGTCACATGGTACAGCAAGAAATAACAAACAGTTTCCAATTCAACGGCCGAGGCTGAATATATTGCTGCTGAAAGCTGCTGTGCTCAGATCTTGTGGATTAGGAATCAACTACGGGATTATGGCTATGTATTGAACAAATTCCCTATTCTATGTGACAATACAAGTGCAATAGCCATCACCAACAACCCTGTGCAGCACACAAGGACCAAGCACATTGACATCAGGTATCATTTTATTAGAGAGCACGTCATGAATGGTACTGTTGAACTATTTTTCGTTCCAACAGAAGAACAAATAGCAGATATTTTCACTAAACCTCTTGATGGATCCACATTTACCAGATTAGTTGGTAAATTGGGTATGTTGAATATCTTTAGTGATTAAACTAGTTAATATCTGAAATCTGTTCTTGAATGAATTTACAAATGAATTTTTCATGAATGAAAAATTCATTTGCAAATTTATTTTATCATATTTACCATAATTCTTGCTTAATTCTATGTAATTGTTATTATCTTATCTTCTTTATTTATTCTACTTGTTAATTTTAATATCTCAGAATAGTTTATTTTCTCTAAAAATATTTTTCTGTGAATTTTATTTGCTAAAATTCAACAGAAATCTGTTTTTGGAATAAAATATAATTATTTCTGAATATTTTAATTTTGTAAATATATTCTGTAAGTGTAAATTCTGTTTAGTTTGTTTTATAACTGCAATGACAATCGGCAAGTCTATTGAAATTATCTTGCTGAAAGTCATTCCAGTGTATATGTGTTTAATTTAAATTTTCAGTTTAGTTTTATACTAGCAAGACAATCGGTATGACTATCAATAGTCTTTCCAGTCATAAAACTTATATTATATAAATAATTCTTTTTATTTTTGTACTAGAATGACAATCGGTATGACTATCGATTGTCTTTCTACTTTATTCTATTATTATTCATGTTATTTTATACTGGTATGACAATCGGTATGACTATCAGATTGTCATACCAGTTATTTTTATTTTCATTTTATATCCAACCGTTTTCCTGGTCTGACAATCGGTATGACAATCCCGGATTGTCATACCAGTTGTAGTACTTAGGCGTTTGTGTATAGTGTTAAAATCATTTCCACAGCCTTCTCATTTTCTTTCTTCTTACAACCGCAGTTTGTTTTCTCTCTCTCTCTCTCTTCGATTGTCCAACAGTCACCATTGTTTCTCTTGCTCGAGTTTTTACTCAGCACACTTAACTGTTATATATACATATTCGTATGTATACATACAGTGAGGAAGTGCTGCCAATTTTTTTTACTATTTCACTTCGTTTTTTTTTCTTTCTCAAATCAGTTTTTTTTGGTATTTCAAATTGGTTTTGTGTCTTGTGAGATTGCAAATCTGATTCTGTGAGTTAAGAACATTAACGAGATACATTTCTTTCTAAATTTTTCGAATATAATTAATTTAATTGAATTATTAATTTTTTTTAATTCAAATTTTCTTAATATTATTCTTAAAATTCTGAAAGTGTGTGTTTTATTATATTTTTAATGGCTCTCAATTTCCAAATTGTCTCGCATAATCATGTTGGTTATTTTAATCCAGAAAAGTGTGATGTGGAAAAATTTAAGCCGTGGATTAGATTTTTAAATGACCATTCGATTGTTAGCTCTGTTATTAAATCAAATGTGCTATTAAATGTTGATCTGCTTAGACTAATTTGCACAACCTCTACTGTGGCCGATGATTTAAATCTTTTTATTCACCGTGGCAAACACACAGTATGTAGTTGATGAAACAGTCATCAATCGAGCGTTAAATTTTCCAATGGACAATTTCTATAATTTACCCTCTGAAAATTAGATTTCAAACTTTTTCCATGCCATTCACTATCAGGGGTGATTAATTTAACCAAGCTGTCTAAATCCAATTTGGTTTCTGAATGGGATATTTTCTTCGATACACTTTCCAAAGTGTTTGCCAACTGCACTAAATCCAACTTTCACAACATCACTTCCACTCTGCAGTATATTGGTCTTGTGGTTGTTTTCAATCAAAGGATCAATTTTGGCAAACTACTTTTACCCATTCTTCTGAGACGTCTCACTACAGCTTTGCGTGATCATTCTACGAATCGTAGGGTTTTGTGCTACTACCCTCATTTTCTTATGCTTATAGCAGAACATCTTCTCACACCTGAGCATAAGGCTCTTTTTGCTAACTCATCAGTCGCTGAACCCCCTCCGGTAAGCAAAACGTTCTACACACGCCAAGACACAACCTTCAAATTCATGCAAGTTCCAGTACTTGTATCTGCTTTCATGGCCACTTTCATTTCTTTACCAATTTTCAATCTTCCCGGTCATGAACAGCAAGCTCAACCTCCAGTGGTTCAAGCCACCCAGGCACAAACATCTGATGCTCTTCCACTGCAGGTAATAATTCCTCACTCTCAAACTATTCCTACTTCTGTTGAAAGACCCCCGGTGGTTGATAGGGCTGACCATGAAGTTGTAGAACCGCGGCTTCAATCCCAGGTCATAGAGCCAAACACAGAGTCACAATCTGTCTCAAACTATCCCCCACTGTCTAAAATGTTACCGAAAAGGTTAGTAGGAAGTAGTGTGTTTCTGAATGTGAATGAACCCTCAGCTCTGCCTCCTTCCAAGAAAAGAAGAACACTTACTGAGGCATCTGAAAGCCCATCCTTGTCCTCCCAATAGAACATGGACTTTGAAATGGCCAATGAACAGTTACTAGAGACATTCTCTCAACAGGATGAATCTATTGAAATTCGCCATAGGGCCATGACATCTTGTACTGAGTCAAGCACACTTCCATTACTCACAATGGAAGCATACAGACCAATAGATGATACTCAGGACACAGAGAGAGGAGTGCACATTGATTCGGTTACAGTGCCTGCCATAGTTACGGCAGACAAGCAGTCACATGCTTCTGAGGGAAAATCTGACTCTCAGCCACCTTTAATAGAGTCATTTTCTCCCCTCCCAAATCCAACACCTTTAGCTCCCTCACGGGATTCTCCACTCGCAGATTTATCTGGAGAAAGTGGAGGGAAACTCGGTCAATCTATCCCTGAAGGAATTCAGACATCTATTTCACATGAAAAGAGAGGTTTGACTAAGGATCGGGACTCGCGAATTCCCATTGCACCACCACTGACCTCTCTTGAAGAGGCTAGGGTGATTTCAATTGGAGGTCCAGAAGACCAGCTACAGGATGGCTCCTCACGAGCACTTATATTGAGGGAAACACAGGCACGTGAGTTGAGTGAACCAAACAGGAGAGATATTCAGGTGAGCGCACACACAGACACAAACACTGAAAATATGTTAGCTCAAATTGCTGATCTGAAAGAACAACTTGCTAAAAGTCAGGCTGAGGCTCAAACATTCAAAGCAGAAGTGGTTGAACGGTCTTCTTCTTCCACCTCTGTCAACAATCAGTTGGCATTCATTAGAAATGATATCTCAGTTTTCAAGACAACTATGATACCAAAGCTTAATTCCATTCAGGAATCTCCAACTTTATCAGCCGACGATATTGCAAACTTCTGCTCTCTCCATACTAGAATGACTTCTCTTGAAGACCTGGTTGAAATGAATTATTCACTAGACTCTTCCAGATTCGTGAAGATAGAAAAGGGCATGGAACATCTCAATGAAGGGATGAAACACTTGTATTTCATGATAAAAAATTCTCACTGCCCTAATGAAGAACAAAGTACTTTCTATGAAGGGCCGTCTGGTGGAGGCTTAGGCTCTGGAGGTAATGGAGGTTAGGGAGGGTCTAAAGGAAAATCTGTAGAGGATTCCTCAACTAAGGGGGAGAAGCAAGGGAGAAGTGGAAAGGGTAAAGAAAAAGATTCTTCTGCTGGACACACAAGGAAGGCTGATGATGTCTACTATAGTGGAGAACAAGATGACTTCGATATTTTTGATGTTCCCACTGAACTAGTCTTGGAAGATAAAGCTGGTTTCTTTGAAGTTGGGGAGGAAAGTAATTTTGAAGAATGAGAGGAGGAAGCTCAAGTGGATCCTATTTTTGTGAAAGAGTTCCAGCAGCAGTAGTCAGAGTTGAAGAGAAAAGAAGCTGAACTTAAAAAGATATCTCAGATCATTGACATGAGGAAATACATCCAACGAACAGAAACTCTTGAAAAGCAACGTCTTCATGACATTAAAGCTAAAGAAAGAAGAAGAGATGTCAAACTGAAGATTGGTGAAATATGGGATGAAGCAAGAAGAGTTATTGATATACCTCAACTGAGTACAAACAATGATAGGGAGTTTCTACATCTTATAGACAGGCTGGAAATTTCTAATCCAAACAATGACGTGTACATGAGTGCCATCAAGACTAAAATCTCAAGGATCACAGCTGCTTTTGACATATCTCTACATGAAATGAGCATATTTGTATATTGTCAGAGTGAAGGATCTTTCAAGGTATCACTTCATCTGTTTGAAAATCATTCTTTATCAGAGATTTGGGTTCTTCTCAACAAAGTCAAAAGAAGCTCAGAATTGAATGAAGTCCTTCGTGAAAGGCTAAAAGAGTTTGCTAATAGGGTTAGTCCTCAAGTGGTCAACTTTCCCTTTTAAGTAAGATTCTTTAAGTCGGACTGTCTTCAAATCTGCCAGCTCGATTCACAATCTCTTAAAGACTACTCTACTAAGCATCTTGTCTGGATGGAACATCACTTAAGAACTGCTGGATACTCATCTAAGTTGAAAACTAAAGTTGCTGATCTGATTCAAGCTTATTGTGAAAAGAACATTAAAAGGTATAATCAGTTTAAGAATAAGCTGAAGTCAGTTGGAGTTCAACCAGTTAGACCAGCCAGCTTCACTTCAGAAAAGGATCATGTCTTTGACAAGGAGCTGCTTCAAGATTTGGAAGAAGGTGAATTCGAAAGGGAAGACAACTGAATTCAATTAGCTCAACTTAATGTAATATGCTTAGAGCTTTATAAATCAAGATAGACAATTATAGTCATATGTTCAGTCTAGAGGAACATCTATCTTGTATTCACTTGTAAATTTCTTTTGGAATCTGGAAAATGTTAAATATATCCAAAACTTTTCTGCTATTTACTTTGTATTTCTGTTTATATCTTTTTCTTATTTGTTAGTTGAGTTATCCTCTAGGTATTTGTTGTTATTTTCTAACAAACAAATAGGGGGAGATTGAAAGGCATATGTCATAGCCTATTTGTTTATTCGAGGATTTAACTCAACTCAAATAAGGATGTAACAAGTAAATAGTGGTTCTATCGTCAAAGAGATCTCACTAAGTAACATATGTCAAAGGATTAAGTAACATTGTTCATCTACATACTTGAGGACTTAATTCACTGGAAGAAGCTCAAGAAATTGATCAAGCCTCAGTGATATAAATCAAGATTGTGGATTTAATCAAGTGACAGAGATCTTGTCAGGATATCAATTATTTATAGGGATTTAATCTGAAGAAATTCAAGACATGAAGAAACATCACAGATGTTAGTCATTCATGAACCAGACAGTACATCGAGTGTCAACATTGAAGTGGTGAAATGGATTCATAAGTTTCAGTGATTTTCAGAAGATTGTCAAAAGAGTGGTTGTTATTCAAGAATAGTATTAATTAATTAAGTCATATAATTTAATTAAGAAAATAAATTATATCTGCAAAGATTAATTTATTGATTAATTGAATTAATTGGTTAATTAATTCTGAATTAATATTATGCATTTTTTAGAAATGAATTTGAATTAATATTCAAAATTAACTCAGCAAGACAAATATTTGAACTGGTATGACAATTGGATTGTCATACTGAAAGTCTTTCCAAGTCTTTTAAGATTGTCTTGCCGATAGTCTTTCCAGCTTAAAGGATTGTCTTGCCGATAGTCTTGCCAGTTCAATCAATAGTCTCGCCGATTGTCTTGCTAGATCAAAAGGATTGTCTTGCCAACAAATCAAGTGGTTGTTTGATTACTTAACAACTGAAGCTGATTTTCAATAGAAGAATTGAATATCTCAACCAACTGAAGAACACAGAACAAAAATAATAGCAGAGAACTTATTATCTTCAACTGCAAAATATCAGGACATTAATTTCTAGTATTTATTGTTAAATCTAAAGTACTAGAAATCCTTCCCTTGTTCTTGTGTAACTATCTAGCGGATCAAAATCCCTAGAACTTAATCTCAAATTGCTTTTAGCATTTGATCTTTTTATTTCAAAAATAGAAAAAGTTTATGTCGAATTTATTCTAGATTTGGAATAATTTATTTGAGATTAATCCCTTATAAACGATACCGTTATTGTAACACCTTTCAAGTTTAATAATAGTTTTATTTAACTTAAATTTTGTTTCACTTTTTTATTCCGTATTTTATTCGATTAAACAGTATAGTTTGTATTCAACCCCCCCCCCCCCTTCTACAAACATATTGGGACCTAACAAATATAGCAAGCTAGTACCAGGCAAATAATCTGAACTTTCTCGAGATATATTGATGATGATTGATAATCATGTTCTATATTGCAAGTGCTTTGAAGCACTGAACGTTAAACCTTGATTCTAGTTGCCGATCTTTGAGCCGTAAACCTTATTCTTTCTGAACCATTGATTGTTGCATACCCGAATACGAACCACCGATGTACGATACTACTCCAAAAATACATACAAACTAAATACCAAACACTGAATCAAATTGCTTACATATTCAAACCATTGTACCTTATGCTTTGAAAGACCAAATCCTTGTAACCTTGAAACATTGATTCCTTTGTTATCCAATTCTTTCATTTCCTAACAGCCATTCTTTGAAATTAACATATTGATCCTTTGTGAAGATTGAATATCCAATGTTGCTTATGATTTTTGGCTATTGTTTTACATTGTTTATTCTGTTATTATATTATAATTGGATTGTTTTATAAAATTGTGGACCAGATTCGTGATCAGACCAGATTGGTGGTCAAGTTAGGCCAATGTGTGCCTTGGATCCAGTAATTAGCCTTGCTCGGGGTTAGTGCATGACTGATCAGCAGCCTAACCTTAGTTTTTAAAAATAAAAATATAATATCCAATTCTAAATCATTAATCCTTGTTCACTTGATACCTTAATCCTTTTTACTTGATGATCATTATTCTCAGTCTTGTCATTGTGACTTGCTGAGCTAGTTAGCTCATTTGTGCGATGTTGGTTATGTTCTTTTCCAGTTAAGAAGAACCCAGTTGGTAGCGAGGATCCCCAATCCAGTGCGAGAGCTAGGGGTCCAGGTTGATCACGTTAAGCTAGCTGGCATCTTTTGAGATAGTTTAAGTTGTAAAAGTTTATAATAGTGTTTAATGTTCAGTTCTAAGTTTGAATAGTTGGGATTTGGATGTTTGTAATATAAAGTGTGTGTGTGTGTGGCTTGTGTACATACTTTAACCTCTTGCGGTCCGTGAAAGTTGATAAGTAGGGTCACTTCATATTATTATTATCTTTATTATTGTTATAAGCAGGTTATAAATAAGGTGTGTGTGTGTGTGGACCCCAAACTTCTGACCCGGGTTTGAAGGGCGCCACACTATCTGTTAACACAAATACAGTAAAGATCCAAAACAATCATGTCTGAAGAAGAACAAACTCCAACCAAGCCCACCAAAACTGAAGAAACTCCAAAGACTCAAATCCATAATCGATATGAGACTATTAGGGTTCCCTTACTAAAACCTTCTGAGTATCCCATATGGAAAGTGAGGATGACTATGTTTCTGGAAGCTTTAGATCCAGAATACCTTGACAAATGAAGGACCACATAAGCCAACCAAGCTCTCTGTTGTAGTTGCAGATCAGCCACCAATAACTGTACCAAAGGAGAAAAGTGAATATACAGCTGAAGATATCTCATCCATTGCCAAGGATGCAAAGGTAAGGCATTTGCCGCATAGTGCCATTGATAATGTCATGTCAAACAGGGTAATAAACTGCAAGACTGCAAAGGAAATATGGGATGCCTTGGAAACAAGATGCCAGGGAACTGATGCAATTAAGAAGAACATGAGGACAATACTCACTCAAGAGTATGAGCACTTTGACTCAAAACCTGATGAGTCATTAACTGGTTTATATGGCAGATTTGTCAAACTCTTGAATGATCTGTCACTGGTGGATAAGGAATATGATCTTGAAGATACTAATCTTAAATTCCTTTTAGCTCTTCCTAAAAGTTGGGATTTGAAGGCAACTACTATAAGAGACAACTATGCTCTTGATGAAACTACTCTTGATGAAATTTATGGTATGCTCAAAACTCATGAACTTGAGATGGATCAAAGAAGCAAGAGGCATGGAAGAAGTCAAGAACAGTTGCTCTTAAAGCTGAGGAGGAATCCCCCAAAGTGGTTGTCTTAAAGAAAGGTAAAGGAAAGGCTCTCATCACAAAGTCTGATTCAGATTCATCAAGTTCTGATAATGATGAGGATTCAGAAACTGAAAGTCTATCTAAGATGGATGCTGATGAAGAGATGATGAAATTGTGTGCTCTTATGGTGAAGGGCATCACAAAGATAGCCTATAGGAAATTCAGAAAGGGGAGGAAGTTTTCCAGGAAAAGTGGAAGTTCTGATAAGAAGGGATTCAGAAAATCTGAAGGCAAAGCAGGAAAGTCTGACAGAGGAGATTACTCAAATGTTAAATGCTACAATTATAGTGAGAAAGGCCACATATCTCCTGATTGCAAGAAAAGAAAAGGTGACAAAGGCAAGGCACTTGTCACAAAGAAGAAAAATTGGACATACACTTCAGATTCTGAAAATGAGGTGAACTATGCCTTGATGGCAAATGCTGATAGTAGTTCTGATGCTGCTGAGTTAAAGGTACCTCAAACAACTTAAGCTTTTCATACTGATGATATTACTGATTTGAGATCTTATCTTAAAACCATATTCATTAGTTATAGAGATCAGAATTTAACATATGATAGGTTAAAATCTGAAAATCTGGCTTTTAAGAAAAGGAATGACTATTTAGAAAAAGAGTTAGTTATGTTCCATCAAACTCAGAAAGAAAGAGATGATGCTTTTTATGTTAGAGATGAAGTGTTAAAATTGAATCAATCTCTAAAAACTGAGTTAGAAAAGGAAAGAGAGATTATCGGGACTTGGACTAACTCTGGCAGAACGACTCAGAGTTTACTAAGTAGTGGAAACTGGAAAGAGGGCTTAGGTTATGGAGATGATAAAAGTGAAACAGGAACTAAACAAATTAAGCCAATTATTGTTAAACAGACTAATAAGCCAAAGGTAAATCCTGTTAAGTTTGTAGCTAAAACTGTAAAGTCTGATTCTGAAAAGATGAAAGATATTGAGACAGAAGTTAAGGCAGAGTCAAATTCTAATAAATTAAAACAGGATAAACCAGCTGAAGTTAATATAGGCTTAATGACAAAGAAGCAGCTTAAGTATAAGCTGAAAGAGATTAAGAATATAAACAGGGTAAATCCACCTAGGAAAAATAGGAATGGAAAGGAAGGTGTGAATAAAAGAAATAATTATAAGCCTGTTCCTAATGTTCCTAGAAAGAAATGCTATAACTGTGGAAACTCTAACCATCTTGCTTCTTTTTGCAGGAAGAATAAGAATATAAACTCCTTACCTTCTAAGTCAGGATTTAAGAGTCAGTCTGTTGGGTTTAAGCCACAAAATCCTTATTTTCATTGTGGTTGTTTATGGCATTCCATTTATACTTGTAAGGAATATCATAGTTTATACTATGATTATTATCAAATAAAATCTTCTTTAAAAAAGTTAGCATTATTCCTTCTAGTATAAGTTCTGATGCAAAGTCTGATACTGTAAATTCTGATAAGAAAAATGTTAACATAAACTCTGATGTTATATCCGCTGCAAATGTTAACAAACTTAATAAGGCCAAAGGATCCAAGCAAGTCTGGGTCCTTAAAACTAATCATTAGTGGTCTTTGTGATTGCAGGGCAACAGGAAAAACATCCTAGTTCTAGACAGTGGATGTTCAAGATATATGACTGGAAATAAAGCCTTGCTATCAGACTTTGTGGAGAAAGCTGGCCCAGGAGTTTCTTATGGAGATGGCAACATGGGAAAAACTCTGGGATATGGAAATATCAATCTTGGGAATGTCATCATTGAAAAAGTAACTCTAGTCTTAGGACTTCAACACAATCTGCTAAGTGTTAGTCAAATCTGTGACAGAGGTTATCATGTGGATTTCTTTGAAGAACACTGTGAAGTTGTAAGTAAATCTACAGGTAAAGTTGTTCTGAAGGGATACAGGCATGGTAACATTTATGAAGGCAAGCTTTCAACAAGTTCTGATGGTTCTGCAATCTGTTTGTTAAGCAGAGCATCAATTGAGGAAAGCTGGGATTGGCACAAGAAACTCTCTCATTTAAATTTCAACAATATAAATGAACTAGTCAAGAAAGATCTTGTGAGAGGACTGCCAAAATCAGTATTTGCTCCTGATGGTCTTTGTGATTCATGTCAAAAGGAAAAGTAAAGAAAATCTTCATTCAAGAGCAAGACTGAATCTTCAATTCTTGAGCCTTATCACCTACTACATATTGATCTATTTGGTCCAGTGAATGTCATGTCTATTGCAAAGAAGAAATATGCTATGGTCATAGTAGATGAGTTTACCAGATACACATGAGCGTATTTCTTTCACACAAAAAGTGAAACTGCATCTATCTTGATTGATCATGTCAAACAACTGGATAAATTGGTCAAAGACACTATGAAAATCATAAGAAGTGATAATGGCACTAAGTTCAAGAATATGATTATAGAAGAGTTCTGCATAGACCATGGAATAAAGCAGGAATTCTCTGCTCCTGGAACTCCACAGCAAAATGGAGTTGTTGAAAGAAAGAATAGAACTCTTATTGAAGTTGCACGAACTATGCTTGATGAAGCAAAGTTACCAACCTACTTTTGGGCTGAAGCTGTGCAGACTGCTTGTTTTACTCAGAATGCAACACTTATCAACAAGCATGGAAAGACACCATATGAGATGGTAAAGAAAAAGAAGCCAAATCTGAAGTACCTTCATGTATTTGGATGCAAATGTTTTGTTCTTAAGACTCATCCTGAACAGCTATCCAAATTTGATCTAAAAGCTGATGAAGGAATTTTTGTTGGATATCCACTTTCCACAAAAGCCTTCAGAGTCTACAATTTAAGAACAAGGGTAGTCATGTAATCTATCAATGTCTCATTTAATGATAAGAAGATTATCGGACTTGAAGATTTCAATGATCATGATCAGCTGAGATTTGAGAATGAAGTTTTAAATTTTGATTATGTAAATTCTCATAGTCTAAATCTTGATACTGTAAACTCTGATGGGTTAAACTCTGATGTTATTAAAACTGTGGTGACTATGCCAAAGGAAAATACACCTGTGCAGGGGGGCATATTGAAGATCCAACCACATCTCAAGAAGCATCAGAACCTAGAACAGGCTCTTCAAGTTCTAATTCATCAAGTTCTGATGGGCCAAGTTCTGATAATTCTGGAAACTCAAATTCTGATTCATCAAGTTCTAATGGGCCAAGTTCTGATAATTCTGGAAACTCAAATTCTGAAGGATCCAATTCAGAGAGCATAATTTCAGGGGAGCATCAGAAAATGTTGATGGAGACAACATGGATCATGGGGGAGCATCCAGTTCTAGAGATAATCTTCCATCTGCAAGGAAGTGGACTAAAGCACATACACCTGACTTGATTATTGGAGATCCTGAAGCAGGTATTAGAACTAGAATAGCAACATCAAATGAATGTCTCTATCATTCTTTCCTTTCTCAGGATGAACCAAAGAAAGTGGAAGAAGCTCTTCAAGATGCTGATTGGGTGCAAGCAATGCAGGTTGAGTTAAATGAATTTAAAAGAAATAAAGTCTGGACCCTAGTGCCAAGACCAAAGAACAGATCAGTTGTTGGTACAAATTGGGTGTTCAGAAATAAAATTGACAGTGATGACATAATTACAAGGAATAAAGCAAGACTGGTTGCAAAAGGATATTCTCAACAGGAGGGAATTGATTATGATGAAACATTTGCACCAGTTGCTAGATTGGAAGCCATAAGGATATTTCTGGCTTATGCTGCTCACAAAAAGTTTACAGTCTTTCAAATGGGTGTAAAAAGTGCTTTTCTTAATGGAGAATTGGAAGAAGAAGTATATGTTGAACAACCTCCATGTTTTGTAGATTCAAAATTTCCTAATCATGTCTACAGACTTGATAAAGCACTTTATGGCCTTAAGCAAGCTCCAAGAGCATGGTATGAGACATTAGCTCAGTTTCTTCTGGAAAGTGGATTTAATAGAGGGATAATTGATAAAACTTTATTCTGTCTCAACCATGGAAAGGACTTACTTTTGGTGCAGATATATGTTGATGATATCATTTTTGGTTCTACAAATGATAGACTTTGTAAAAGGTTTGCCAAACTAATGCAGTCAAGATATCAAATGAGTATGATGGGAGAACTTTGCTATTTTATGGGCCTTCAAGTCAAGAAGAATGAAGAAGGAACCTTTATTTGTCAATCTAAATATACCAGAAATTTGTTGAAGAAATTTGGAATGCAAGACTGTTCAAGTGCATCCACTCCCATGGCCACTGCAACAAAATTGGATAAGGATACTGGTACATCAGTAGATATTACTGATTACAGAGGTATGATTGGCTCACTACTCTATCTAACTGCATGTAGACCTGATATTATGTATGCTACCTGTCTTTGTGCAAGATTTCAAGCAGATCCAAGAGAACCTCACTTAACAGCTGTGAAAAGAATTTTCAAGTACCTTAAGGGTACCGCTGATCTAGGATTGTGGTATCCTAGGGAATCATACTTTAAGCTAATAGGTTACTCAGATGCAGATTTTGCAGGGTGCAAAATTGACTGGAAAAGCACAAGTGGAAGCTGCCAATTTCTTGGAGGCAGATTAGTTTCTTGGTTTAGCAAGAAACAAAAGTCAATTTCCACATCAACTACAGAGGCAGAGTACATTGTTGCAGGAAGCTGTTGTGCATAGATTCTTTGGATAAGAATCAGTTACTGGATTATGGGTTAACATTTTCTAAAATCCCTATTTATTGTGATAATCAAAGTATTATTGCTATGACAGGTAATCCAGTTCAGCACTCAATGACAAAGTACATCAGCATTAGGTACCACTTCATAAGGGAGCATGTGATGGAAGGTACAGTGAAATTGCATTTTGTTCCAACAGATCAACAACTAGAAGATATCTTCACAAAACCACTATGTGAAGCTACTTTTATAAGATTGGTAAATAAACTTGGAATAGTTTCAGGTTCTTTCTCTAAATCTGCTTAGTTTATGTTCTGATATATCAAACTTTAAAATCAGTATTTACAGATATTACTATCTTTATGTAATCTGTGCTTAAATTAAAATTTACTTAAGTGTTGATTGTTGTTTGATGTGAACTTCTAAACTTTGATAGTGATATGAATGTTTCAGTGTTTATTCAATCCAATGAGGATAACTGTGCTAGATGTTGACCTAGTAGTCTCTAAATATACTAAAGATCCCATGTTTAAAGTAATTGTTTATGTGAAAGTCTTTTAACACAAGCAAATTCTGATATTGAGCCTGGTTAGGTTTACTATGTGTATCTTATTACTGAGTCACAAACTAGAATAATGCTTCTTATCTGTAAGTTCTGATATTGGTAAATCTGATGGATGTACTAAGTACTAATAAGCCTCACTTATTAAAAGAAAAAATAAAGAAAAGAAATAAATATCAGGTACTCCTTTGAGATCTAGAGAAAAATATATGTGGAAGGGAAGACCCAAGTGCATTGCTGGTATTAAGTAATATGCATTAGAAAAGCAAAAAAAAATTCTTGGTGACCTTTCACATTCTCTGATTACTGGAGAAATACTCTGATAATAGCATAAATTCTGTAAGCAGACGTGACTCACTTACACTTTACTTTTTGTCTGATATTTAGCTTAATGCACACAGTTACACTCCATATGAATGATGAAAATTACTGTGGTGATCAATGTTTTTTTAGATGAACAGTTTAAGTGCCAGTTGCATAAATTCTGAGGATAATTTCAGATGGAAGTTCTGATGATTAAGTTATGTTGAAACTATATCAGTATTTGTGTGAAGAATTACAGAAATAAAAATTCACTTTTTGAGTAAAGGAGCCATATTCTGATGACTTTTAAATTCTGATAATAATCAAGTTCTGATGCTTACGTGGCAGTATTTATTTACTTGATTTATTTTTGGTCAATACTTGAACGGTTATATTTTATCAGAATATTGGTTTAAGTGACCTAAAGACAATAATAATCATTTGTTTAGTGGGAACAATTTTTTTAAAAAAACTGCATATGCATAGTAATCATTACTTATTTCTCGTGCCCATTAACTTTTGTCTTAACTACTGCATGGCTGACTGGTGTAACGTCTGTTCCACTTCTCAATAACTGCTGTCATGTGGAGTGTATAAGTAAAAGAGATAAAAGATTTTCAAATCTTTTATTTACATTTCTTTCTATTCTCTCTTTCTTTTATCTTAATCTCTCACTAACGGTTTTCTATACAGACATTTTATCAAACACCTTTCAGGCACTCTTCTTTCTCACTTATTTCTCAATGGCACCCAAGGATATAATCTTTAATGAAGCAAAGTTCGTCCCCAACAACTATGCTGCCATTCTCACTAAGAGTGAAGCTCCTTCGGAACTTCATTTTATTTAGGATTTCTTATCTCATAGTGAAATTGGGTTCGCTTTGATGCAGCCATCCTATTTATCTGAAACTCAAGTTCTGACATTTTGGCGAACAGGAATTTATGATGATGGTGGTAAGGATGGGACTCCAAGCATCATGTTTACAGCAAAGGAGGTTGAGTATGTTGTTACTCCAGCAACAGTTCGAAAAGCTCTACACCTACCTGAAAACTGTCAATTCAGTTCTGCTATGAAGGAGCCATTGCTACAGCAAATGATGGCTAATCTTGGGTATGAACAGAGTTTGGATAAGTTGGGTCAACTCAAACGCCCATATATTCGAAAGGAATGGAGCTTCTTCTTCGATTGCATCACGAAGACGTTTGCCAACAAGTGCTCAAATTTTGATGCCATTCCTATTCTGACACAACAAATTGGGTATGCACTCTTAAACCAGTCTCATTTTGATTATGCAAAGACTGTGTTATGTTTTATAGGAGATAGAATGAAAGAGGACAGGAATGTAGTTTACTTTGATAGGTTATGTCAGTTAATTTATAATTACTGTACATCAGATGAACCACAATTAGCAAGTGAACAGATAGAACCTTTTAGATTAGCTAAAAGGGCTTTTACTGATCTTTTAACTGCTGACAACAAGAAGGGAGTTTTGAGACCCCTTAGAATTCCTTTATCAGTAAAGCAAGCCCTTGTAAATGCTGATGCTGCTACCTATTCATTGCTATATCAATTAACCTATTATGTCCTACACTCACAAATGGATTAACATTTCTTGGTACCCAACTTATCAGTTTGGGTCCAGGTTGATTAGAGATTTTACTATAAACAGAGATAACAACAGCTGCAACTTATCAAGCTAATTCTTATCTTTGACTAACAATTTTCTCCATTTTAATACCCTTGACAGATTTGTCTCTAGGTGATAAGTGGATTTTATATCCACTTGAAATGTTTTATTACAAGATTAAATTGGTGTTTTGGACTCAAGTTGTTGGTATTTTGATGTGTTTTTGTGTTATTGCATTTCAGGTTTTAGTTAAATGAAGAAAGGAGCCTTTAAAGGTAATATGATGAAAAGTGATCAGATTTGGAAGCCTAAGCCATTGTCAAGTTTTAGAGAATCTCGTTAACTTCGTGTGGGCAGTTGAATCGCCTAATTCTGACGAGTAGAACTCAAGTTATGGCCAAAAAAAGATTCATCAGAATTTTTCCAGACAGGCTGCAGGCGCTCGCCTGCTGGTGGAGGTGCCCGCCTGCTGGTGGAGGCGGCCGCGTGCTGATACACGGCTGACTACGCGGCTGACTTCGCTGATTTCGCTGAAAAAGCCTTTTTGAGTGAAATTTGACGATTTTAAGGGTCCAGGTCCAATATGGGCTTATATATACTTAAAAAAAGGTTTTCATCATCCGAGAAGATTGGGATATCAAGGAGAAGACCTAGAAGCACAAAACAACTTTGAAAAAGAAGATCTTATTTTCCACTTGTGATTCTTTGAATTAGTTGTAACTTTGGATGCTCGTTTTTGTTCTTGTTGAACCTAGATCTCGTTTATTCGTACTTTAATTATTATTCAGTTTATTAAGACCTTGTTTTATACCATGCTTTCATTGGAACCCATGGTGACGATGAGTTCAATTATGGGCTAATCATTATCATGGGATTCTAGCGGATTTACTTTTAGATTTCAATAATTAATTTGTTTCGATATCTTGGTGTGTGGTGATTGATTGATATTCTAGTATTGGTTGTGCTTATTCGTCTTATGTGCGTAGCTAACATATAAGATAGCGTATTAATCTCTATTGAAGCGACAATGAATATTGAGGTTTAGAACTTGCCATGCTAGCATAGGTTCATGTATTGTATGCATGATTAGTGGGTAATTCTAACCGTTTTACTTGCCCTATGTAATCAAGATAGATAACTTGTACTTAAACCGTTAGGTTGTCAAATTCTATAGACATATAGGGTCTCGATATAATTGGTGCCTATTCAGCTTCTATCTCTTTTATGGATGTCTGGTAGAATGGTACTCGTGCAACGAAAGTTGGCGTTTATCAGTTTCGTGTTATCTGATTAGTGTCATCACCATCACATGCTAAGGGTAAGAACAATAAGGCTATTGAATGAAGTATTTAATGAAGTTAGAATCCCATGTTTGTCATATATATTAATTCAACCTCAATTCTCTTAGTTAATGGTATTTAGTATAATCTCTTAGTTTAATCAAAACTCAATTTGTTATTTGTCTTAGCATTGAGCGATATCAATACATTGTTGCATAGGTGCATAAATTGAACTTAACCAAAACCAGTCTCTGTGGGAACAAATCTGATTTATATCTTATACTACTTGCGAATGCGTATACTTGCGTGATTTTAGCGTGTGTTTTCGCCCTAACAAGTTTTTGGTGCCGCTGCTGGGGACTCGGTGTTAATTTTTAGTTATATGTTTGTCATCAGTGGTCGTTAAAGTTCACTGACTCGAATTCTTTTACTTTCACGGTTTATTTGTTTGTGTTTCAGGTACTCATTACAATGGGAGATCCAACAGCACGAACGTTAGCCTTGATGGATTTTTCTCAACCCAAGATCAATGACATTCAATCTAGCATTGTCAGGCCAGCTATCACAGCTAATACCTTTGAGATCAAGCCTGGCATAATTCAATGGGTGCAGAATTCAATCCAGTTTGGGGGTTCTTCAACAGAAGATCCCAATATGCACATTAGGGATTTTATTGAGATATGTGACACCTTCAAGTTCAACGGTGTTTCTGAAGATGCTGTGAAGCTGAGACTGTTCCCATTCTCTCTGAGGGATAAGGCTAAGAGCTGGTTACACTCTCTACCAGCTAATTCGATTACTACTTGGGAAGATCTTGCTCAGAAGTTTCTTACTAAATTCTTCCCTATGGCGAAGACAGCTGTAATCAGGAATGCTCTTACTCAATTTGCGTAGTAATCAGGAATGCTCTTACTCAATTTGTGCAGCAATCAGGAGAATCTTTATATGAAGCTTGGGAGCGCTACAAGAAGATTCTTAGGAAGTGTCCTCATCATGGAATGCCTAATTGGATGATCATCAATTATTTTTACAATGGGTTGGGAGCACATTCCAGACCCATGCTCGATGCAGCAGCAGGCAGAGCATTATGGGCAAGGAGCTATTAGGAAGCTTATGATCTAATTGAACTGATGGGTGCTAATGAATATCAGTATCCAACCCAGAGATGTCCACAGGGCAAGGTAGCAGGAGTTCTTGAAGTGGATACAGCCACGGCTATCATTGCTCAACTAAAGGCGTTGTCTATGAAGATCGAATCTCTGGCTAACTATGGTGTTAAGCAGATAATTAGTGTTTGTGAGTTGTATGCAGGTTCGCATCTGACGGAGCAATGCGCTATATCTAGTGACTCGGCTTAGTTTGTGAGCAACTTTCAGAGATTGCAGCAACCAGTTCCAGACACTTATCATCCTCACAACTGGAATCATCCTAACTTCAGCTGGAGCAATAATCAGAATGTGATGCAACAGCCATTCTAGCAGTTTGGAAATAAGCTATTCAACCCTCCTTGTTTTCAGCAACAAATTACACCAAAACAACAAACTCATGGTGCATGTCTATCTTCGAATAAAAAATCTGAATTGGAGGAGTTGTGGCTTATGTGCAAAAACCAGGCTCTTATATGCCAAAGCCAGGCTGTTTCTAACAAGACTCTGGAGAACCAAATAGGGTGAATTGCTAATTCCTTATTGAATCAACCACCAGGAACGCTTCCTAGTGATACAGAAACAAATCCAGGCAAGAGGGAAGTTGAAGAACAGGTGAATGCCATCACCTTAAGGTCTGGAAAGGTCGCAAGCCCCCAAATTCAGCAAGACGAAGAGCCTGAAAAATCTCAAGTTTCAGAAAATGCAGTTGTGGCTGAAGAAGAAGTGCAGAAGGAAGCAGAGGTGGAACCAAGGAAGACTACTGTGGAACACACTCCTCCTGAGGGTAATACAGGGGAGAAACAGATCTATCATCCACCTCCTTTTCCTAAGAGGCTGCAGAAGAAAAAGCTGGATTAGCAGTTTGAGAAGTTTTTGGAGGTGTTCAGGAAACTTTATATCAACATACCTTCCGCTGAAGCTCTTGAACAGATGCCTAGCTATGCGAGGTTTATGAAAGGTATTCTCTCTCAGAAAGTGAAGCTCGATGACTTAGAGACCGTTGCTCTAATGGAGGAATGCAGTGATGTGCTGCAACAGAAGTTGCCTCCGAAGCTTAAAGATCCTGAAAGCTTCACTATTCCTTGCACCATCGGAAACTTATCATTCGACAAGTGTTTATGTGATTTGGGAGCTAGCATCAATCTGATGCCCTTACCTATCTTCAAGAAGCTTGGTCTGCCTGATCCAAAACCAATATACATGTCATTGCAACTAGCTGACCGTTCCATCGCTTATCCACGAGGTATAGTGGAGGATGTCTTGGCCAAGGTGGATAAACTCATCTTTCCTACTAACTTTGTAATTCTTGATTTCGAGGAAGATAAGAAGATTCCCATTATCTTGGGAAAACTATTCTTGGCTACAGGCCGAACTATGATCGATGTGCAAAAAGGAGAGCTTTCGATGAAAGTTTACGATCAAAAGGTCACTTTTAATGTGTTCAAGAAAATAAAGTTACCCACGGCTAAAGAGGAATGCTTTAAAGTAGAGTGGGTCGACTCTGTAGTAAATTCAGAGCTTGAGCAATTGCCAAAGTCAGAGACCTTAGAGAGATCCTTAATGGGGAAATCAGTTATTGATGACAAGGAGGGAGCAGAGCCACTGCAGGTTTTGAATGCACCTCCGTGGAAGAGGAAGTTAGATATGCCATTCGATTCTCTTGGGTTAGCAGAGCTGAAAATTTCTCAAGAGCGTCTCGAGCCGTCTATTGAAGATGTTTCCACGTTTGAGCTTCACCCACTAATAGATCACTTGAGTTATGCATTCTTAGGTGCACCACATGATAAGGGCTTGGGATATATTTTTGATGATGTAGAGGGTAGCCGAACGAACCCTCCATTGCCTACAGAGGGTTCTTCTCATGTGCAGCAGGTAGTTGATAGGACTGGTGTTGGTGATGAGGAGTACAGGCGAGTAATTAGGCGTATGGAGGCCATGCATGACATTCACCGTCATTTTGCTGTAGATTTGACACAGACTTTGGGTACTGTTGTCCAAGACACTGATGGCGAGGTTGATTGGCCACCTGATCCTCCACCCGAAGAGGGTGACTCTCCTGCTAATTAGGTATGCCTGAAATCCTTATTATTACCTTCAATGAGGATATTGAAATTTTTAAGTTTGGGGGTGATAATGTAAGGATTAGTAGTGTGTGTTCATATAGATTTATATTGCATGTTTAGTTGTAGTTCATTCATATTTTTGCATGATTGTTCATTTAGGACATATTTGTTTATTTTTATGTGATTTCATATAGTTGCATTTGCATGCATATTTAGCATGATCCCTTAAGATGAACTATGATATTTGATAAGTTAATGTTGATTTGAGTGTAGTGACGACGAATAGAGGGATGTTTAAGTCCTAATGAATTGATTTGCATGCCAGAAACAAATATTTTCACAAAGTCTAATAGGGTTGCTTTTGATCTAGATCATAATCATACTTGTTTGTTGTTGAGATTTAATCACTTGGTTATATTTAGAATTTGTGATATTCTCGTAATGACGTAAAAACACTGATTTTTTTACGGTGGAGAAAAACTTGGATTTCATTGCTAGTTGTTGTAAGGCTAGGCATCAAATGGCTAGTAGTCGGCTCATATTTTTATGAGTAGTCTAGGGTTGAATGAGATAGAGCGAAACGCACTCATTCAGAAATTATTGAAAAAAATAAAAAAAAAAGAGAAAAAAAGATAAAAAAGTATGTATTTATGCATAATTGATCAAGAGTGAGCTCTTTAATACTCGAGTTATTAAGTTCTTAGGATACTTTGTGCCTAGTGACCTAAGGCTTTTATAGTCTGGGATCCGCTAACCTAACGCTCGCTACATGGATATTATTGCATAAGTCTTTTGGGACCTCATTCATTGCACAGTCAAATAAGCATCTTTGTTATGTGTTCAATAATAGTGTGAATTCTTGTATAACTCTAGTCGAAAGGAGGTGTTGTGAGTCATAAAATGTGTTTATTGTATATTTATAAACTTTTGATTGTTTCGATGATAGATGAGTTATGGTTATTGATCTAGTATCGAGAGATATCTGTTAAGCATTCCGCACACGCACATTTCTGGTTTGTGAGTTGGTTTGTGGGATTTATTCGAGCTCTGTTTAAAGTCATTGCATTCTTAGAGGCATTGGCTTATTAATTTGGTTATGGTTATTCTGAGGGGATCGATTGCATTATCATTTAGTTGCATTCACGTAGTTGCATTCATGCATTAGGTTTGTTTTGTAGTTTTGAGTCTGTTTATACTTGAGGACAGGCATCGATTCAAGTTTGGGGGTGTGATAAGTGGATTTTATATCCACTTGGAACGCTTTATTACAAGATTAAATTGGTGTTTTGGACTCAAGTTGGTATTTTGATATGTTTTTATGATATTACATTTTAGGTATCAGTTAAATGAAGAAAGAAGCTTTTAAAGGTAATATGATAAAAAGTAATCAGATTTGGAAGCATAGGCCATTGTCAAGTTGTATAGAATCTTGTTAACTTCGCGTGGGCAGTTGAATCGCTAATTCTGACGAGAGAACTCAAGTTATGGCCAAAACAAGATTCATCAAAAATTTTCCAGACAGGCTGCAGGCGCCGCCTGCTGGTGGAGGCACCCGCCTGCTGGTGGAGGCGGCCGCGTGCTGATGCGCGGCTGACTTCACTAATTTCGCTGAAAAGACCTTTTTTGAGTGAAATTTGACGATTTTAAGGGTCCAGGTCCAATATGGGCTTATATATACTTAAAAAAAGGGTTTTCATCATCCGGGAAGATTGGGATATCAAGGAGAAGACCTAGAAGCACAAAACAACTCCGAAAAAGAAGATCTTGTTTTCCACTTGTGATTCTTTGAATTAGTTGTAACTTTGGATGCTTATTTTCGTTTTTGTTGAACCTAGATCTCGTTTATTCGTACTTTAATTATTATTCAGTTTATTAAGACCTTGTTTTATACCATGCTTTAATTAGAACCCATGGTGACGATGAGTTCAATTATGGGCTAATCGTTATCATGAGATTCTAGCGGATTTACTTATGGATTTCAATAATTAATTTATTTCGATATCTTGGTGTATGGTGATTGATTGATATCCTGGTATTGGTTGTGCTTATTCGTCTTATGTGCGTAGCTAATATATAAGATAGTGTGTTAATCTCTATTGAAGCAACAATGAATATAGATGTTTAGAACTTGCCATGCTAGCATAAGTTCATGTATTGTATGCATGATTAGTGGGTAACTCTAATAGTTTTACTTGCCCTATGTAATCAAGATAGATAACTTGTGCTTAAACCGTTATGTTGTCAAATTCTATAGACATATAGGGTCTCAATATAATTGGTGCCTATTCAGCTTCTATCTCTTTTGTGGATGTCTGGTAGAATGGTACCCGTGTAACGAAAGTTGGCGTTTATCAGTTTCGTGTTATCTGATTAGTGTCATCACCATCACATGCTAAGGTTAAGAACAATAAGGCTATTGAATGAAGTATTTAATGAAGTTAGAATCCCATGTTTGTCATATATATTAATTTAACCTCAATTCTCTTAATTAATGTTATTTAGTATAATCTCTTAGTTTAATCAAAACCCAATTTGTTATTTATCTTAGCATTGAGCGATAACCATACATTGTTGCATAGGTGCATAAATTGAACTTTACCTAAAGCAGTCTCTGTGGGAATGAATCTGATTTATATCTTATACTACTTGCGAACGCGTATACTTGCGTGAATTTTAGCACGTGTTTTCGCCCTAACACTAGACTATGGGAAAAATGGTTCGAACCTTACATAAGGAGGTCTAGCAGTATTTTCCTTATTATAATCCTAAACATGATTTCTTTACAATTAATGCAAGTACTAAGAGATTCATTTATGGCATAAAAATAAGCAAGCATTGAAATAGGAATATATGACATTCATTCAGAAACATTACATATAAGACTTAAGCAGTACATGAATGTTAGATATATTTGATAATGTCCTGTGTAATATGATTTGTGTTTAGTTTTCAGATCTTACTTAAACAGGATAAATCAATACTTAACTGGAAATCAGCACTTATACTGAAGACAGGACTTAAGATATCAGAACTTAAGTTATCAGAACTTAAGTTATCAGAAGATATTTATCAGGAGATAATATCAGGACTTAAGATGACTTTCAGATAAGGCAGGCGGCTGATTGAAAGGAAAGAAGATTGAGACTAAGACAGAAAGAAATATGCATGAAGAAAGAATTCTATGAAGAATAGAATACTTGGAAGAAAAGATAACTAGTTGATATATTTTAGGAAGCAGAATTATATTCCATATCAATTAGACTTTATCTTGTAACTGTGTAGTATATAAACACAGACATAGGGTTTACACTATAAGTGTTATCATTATCGAAGTTATTATTCTTTGTAACCCTAGCAGCTCTCGTGATAATTTGTTCATCACTGAGAGAGGACAGTTCCATATTGTAATAAAGATTATTGTGTTGAATAAAATCTTTTTTCTATTACTTGAGTTCTTATATTCGATTTGATTTTGCTAAACACTGTATTCAACCCCCTTCTACAATGTGTGTGACCTAACAAGTGGTATCAGAGCTTTCTGTTAATATACAAACAGTTTAAGATCCAAAAATAATCATGTCTGAAGAAGAAACTCCAACCAAGCCCACCAAAACTGAAGAACCTCCAAAAACCCTAACCCATAGTCGATATGAGACTATAAGAGTTCCCATATTGAAACCTTCTGAGTATTCCATATGGAAAGTGAAGATGGCTATGTTTATGGAAGCTACAGATCCAGAATATCTCGACAGGATTTATGAAGGACCACATATGCCAACCAAACTCTCTGTGGAAGTTGCAAGTCAGCCAACAAAGTTTGTACCAAAGGAGAAAAGTGATTACACTGCTGAAGATATCTCATCGATTGCAAAGGATGCAAAGGTAAGACACTTGCTGCATAGTGCCATTGATAATGTCATGTCAAACAGGGTAATTCAATGCAAGACTGCAAAAGAGATATGGGCTGCTTTGGAAATAAGGTGTCAGGGAACTGATTCAATCAAGAAGAACAGGAAGATCATACTCACTCAAGAGTATGAGCACTTTGACTCAAAGCCTGATGAGTCATTAACTGATTTATATGACAGATTTGTCAAACTCCTGAATGATTTGTCACTAGTTGACAAAGAGTATGATATTGAAGATTCAAATCTAAAGTTCCTGTTAGCTCTTCCTGAAAGATGGGATTTGAAGGCCACAATAATAAGAGACAACTATAATCTTGATGAAACAACTCTTAATGAAATTTATGGGATGCTCAAGACTCATGAACTTGAGATGGAATAAAGAAGCAAGAGGAACGGAAGAAAGTCAAGGACAGTTGTCTTTATGGATGAGGAGGAAAGTCCCAAAGTTACTGCCTCAAAGAAAGGCAAGGACAAGGCTCTCATCACAAAGTCTGATACTGAGTCATCAAGTTCTGATAGTGATGATGACTCAGAAACTGAAAGTATACTTGAGATGGACCCTGATGAGGAGATGATGAAGCTGTGTGCTCTTATGGTGAAAGGAATCACAAAGATTGCATACAGGAAATTCAGGAGAGGAAAGAAGTTTTCCAGCAAAGGTGCAAGTTCTGATAAGAAAGGTTTCAGAAAATCTGAAGGCAAAGGAGGAAAGTCTGACAGAGGAGATTACTCAAATGTTAAATGCTACAACTGTGGTGAGAAAGGCCACATATCTCCTAATTGCAGAAAAGGGAAAAGTGACAAAGGAAGGGCTCTTGTCACAAAGAAGAAAAGTTGGTCAGATGCTTCAGATTCTGAGGATGAGAAAAACTATGCCTTGATGGCAAATGCTGATAGCAGTTCTGATACTGCTGACTTAAAAGTACCTCAAACTACTTATGCCTTTCATACTGATGATATTACTGAGTTGAGAAGATATCTTAAAACCATGTTCATTAGTTATAAAGATCAAACTTTAACATATGAAAGATTAACTTCTGAAAATCTTGCTTATAAAAAGAGGAATGATTATTTAGAAAAAGACTTAGTCATGTTCCATCAAACTCGGAAAGATAGAGATGATGCCTTTTATGTTAGGGATGAAGTTCTAAAAATGAATGAATCTCTAAAAACTGAGTTAGAAAAGGAAAGAGAGATTATCAGGACTTGGACTAACTCTGGTAAAGCAACTCAGGATATTCTTAGTAGTGGAAACTCTGGTAAAGGGAACTGTAGAAACTGCGCCTATAGTTGTTAAACAAAAACCAAAGGTAAATCCTGTTAAGTTTGTAACTGCAAAGTCTAATATTGAGAAATCAGAAGTTAAGGAGAAAGTAACTTCTGACAAACTTAAACAGGATAAGCCAACTGAAGTTAACATAGGCATAATGACAAAGAAGCAGCTTAAGCATAAGCTAAAAGGTGTTAAGAATGTAAACAAGGTTAAGCCACCTAGGAAGAATAGGAATGGAAAGGAAGGTGTGAACAAAAGTAACAATTATAAGCCTGTTCCTAATGCTCCTAGAAAAACTTGTCATAACTGTGGAAATTATAACCATCTGGCTTCTTTTTGCAGGAAGAATAAGAACATAAACTCCTTACCCTCTAAGTCAGGAGTTAAGAGTCAGTCTGTTAGATATAAGCCACAAAATCCTTGTTTTCATTGTGGAAGTTTATGGCATTCCATTTATACTTGTAAGGAATATCATAGTTTGTACTATGATTATTATCAAATAAAACCTTCTTTAAAGAAAGTTAGCATTATTCCTTCTAGTGTAAGTTCTGATGTAAAGTCTGATATTGCAAATTCTGATAAGAAAACTGTTAACATAAACCCTTGTAAGTCATATGTCATAGACCTATTTGTATATTCGAGGATTCAACTCAACTCAAATAAGAATGTAATAAGTAAATAGTAGATCGACCGTCAGAGAGATCTCGCAAAGTAATATCTATCAAAGGATTCAGAGACAATGTTCATCTACAGACTTGAGGAGTTAATTCACTGGAAGAAGTTCAAGAAGTTGATCATGCCTCAGTGATATAAATCAAGATTGTGGATTTAATCAAATGACAGAGATCTCGTCAGAGTATCATTAATTACAAGGATTTAATCTGAAGAAAATCAAAGTGTCAGAGTCAAGACATGAAGAAACGTCACGGAAGTTAGTCACTCATGAACCAGACAGTACATCGAGTGTCAACGTTGAAGTGGTGGAATTGATTCATAATTTTCAGTGATTTTCAGAAGATTTGCAGAAGAATGGTTGCTGCTCAAGACTAGAATTAATTCTCTATTAATTAATTAAGTCATCTAATTTAATTAAGAAAATAAATTATATCTGCGAAGAATAATTTATTTATTAATTGAATTAATTGATTAATTAATTCTGATTTAATTCTAGGAATTTTAGGAATTTTCAGAAGTTTAATTGGATTAAATTCAAGCATTAAATCAGCAAGACAATTGAAAATGAACTAGCATGACAATCAGGATTGTCATACCGATTGTCATGCTAGGCCATATTCAATTGTTACACCGAAAGTTACATCAGGAGGATGATTGTCTTGCTAGTTCATTCTGATTGTCTTGCTAGTTCATTCAGATTGTCTTGCTAGTTCATTCAATTGTCCTACCGAAAGTCTTGCAAGCTTAAAGGATTGTCATTCCAATTCAATTGATTCAGCTGATTGATTAAATAGAAGCAGAGAAGCAGCATATCATTTATCATCTCAATCAAATACAAGAACAAAAGAAAGCAGCCGCCTTTGAAATATATCATTCTTCATCTGCAGAAATTCAAGATCAATTTCTAGTTTGTTAATGTTAAATCCAAACCACTAGAATTATTTATCTTGTTCTTGTGTATCAATCTAGCGGATTAAAATCCCTAGAACTTAATCTCAAATCGCGTTTAGCATTTGATTCTAATTATTGCGAAAATAGAAAAAGTTCATGTCGAATTTATTCTAGATTTGTGATAATTGATTTGAGATTAATACCTTGTAATCGATACAGTTGTTGTAACACATTTCAAGTTTAATAATATTTTTATTTAACTTGAATTTTGTTTCACATTTTTTATTCCGCATTTTATTCGATTATTTGGTAACGTTTGTATTCAACCCCCCTTCTACAAACACATTGGGACCTAACAATTGGTATCAGAGCCTTCTGATTAACGAACAAATCAAGATCCTAGACTTTTGTGATTTTTCAACTCCTTGAATTTTTATTTATTCAAAAATTCATAATGACTTCACATAAAGTTGGAACCGTTAAAATTCCACAATTTGATAAAGAGAATTATATCATGTGGAAGAAGAAGATGCTATTATTCTTACAAGTTGCAAATCCCAAATATTCAAACTTGTTAAAGAAGGGTATAAAAACTCCGATGGTTATTGAACCGGAGGTAATAATAGATGGTGTGGTGACTACTGAAGCTAGAACCTATCCAAAAGAGCCTGAAGATTTTACTCCTGCTGAGAAGGAAGAAGCCTCCTTGGATGCCAGCCTTCAATTAATATTAATTGATTCCCTTGATCCCTTGATGAACAGACATGTGATGAACTGTAAAAATTCCAAACACATGTGGGAAACTATTGAGGTGATTAATGAAGGCACAGAGGAAGTTAGGGAGAACAAGTTGGAAATCCTAACCTCTGAATATGAACATTTCAAATCAAATCCAGGAGAAGGAATTACTGAAGTGTTTGAGAGGTACAATGCGTTGATCAACAACCTGAACATCAATGGAAAGTATTATTCAATCAGGGAGGTCAACAAAAAGTTCCTTTTAACACTGCCAGCTCATCTTGAACATAGAATCACTGCCATTAGAGAAGCTAGAGATCTGAGTGAGATTTCTTTGGACAGGCTCTATGGAGTGTTAAAAACTTATGAGTTGGAGCAGATTCAACAGAAGGAAGTCTACGGGAAGGATAGAATGGTCAGCACATCTAATGCACTTGTAGCTGAAGGTCAACAACAACAACAATCTCAACAGTTAGAAAGAATGGTACAGTTTTCCAAGGGTGAGGAAAATGAGTTAGTAGCAGAATATGATCCTCCTACTACAAATCAATCAAGTGATGATTTTTATTCCTTGGAAGAGCTGGAGCAATTGGAAGACGAGTCAATGGCCCAAATTGTCAAGAGATTCTCCCATGTCAGATTCAAGAGGAATCCCAAGCTTAAGTACAAGTCCAACTACAACAAATTCCAGAAAGGTGGATCTTCATCCTCTAACACCAGCAGTGGTGGATACAAAACAGGGATGGTTGATCGAAGCACCATTAGATGCTATAACTGCAATGAGTTGGGACACTTTGCCACAGAATGTAGGAAGCCAAAGCAAGTAAGAAAGAACTCTGAAAGGGCTTATCTGGCAAAGGGAAGAAGCTGGGATGATACTGACAGTGAAGATGAAGATGAAGGAAATCTTGCTCTTATGGCTATTGATGGAAAAGCTTCATCGTCAAGAATAGAGGTAAAACTTTCTGATGCTGAAATGGTTTATCATCTAAGAGGTAACTTAGATTGTGCACGTCGTGATAATGAACTGTTAAGTTTACAGATCACAGACCTTGAGAAAGAGGTCAATGAATTAAGACTTGTGCACATTAATCAAGACAGATTAAAAGAACAGGTATCTTTTCTAGAGAATAGAGTTGACTGTTATAGAAAACTCGAAACTATTCTCAAAGACAAGATCACCGGTCTTGAGACTAAGGTTAGAGCCTACTTCAATTCTTGTTCGAAGGCTAAAGAGTTCTACAGTAAGCAAGCTGTTAATCAAACATCTGGAATAGGTTATGATTACAATGCTGCTATTGGAGAATTAGGCATAAACTCCCCTCCTCATGTATGTGCTAAAGGGAGGGAAGTACCACATGTGCTTAAGGGTGTTGATGAACCCCTCTATAAAGCATCAATTGCTGAACCATTTGATGCGACCTCTTCTGTTATTCAAGAAGAAATACGTGCTGAGGATCATGCTAATGAGAAGATTGTTTCCAAGTCAAGTGAGTCGAAAGTTCCAGTCAAAGTTGTGAAAGCAACTGAGACTAACTCAGACACACATGAGTTGGATAACAATAATGCCATGTCTACCATGCATAAATTGCCTGCTGTTAATCACTCTCATAAAGCATGTGGTGTTGCTAATTGTATGTCTTGTGCTTTTAATATGATGTATGCTTATTTTAATGGTAAGCATGTGTCTAATGATAAGACTACTCCTCGTCAGCATGTGAATAACAAGAAGCATGATAGGTCTAAGACTGCTAGTCCTTCTAAGGCTAGAAAGGAGACATTTGTGCCTAAGCTTAAACAGAAATTTGTTAAGGCTGTTTACAAGGTCAAATGTTCAGTCATTGAGAAAGTTGAGACAATTAAAATTAAAAATGTTGTTTTGCCTGACAAAGGACAATTCTACAAGTATGCCGGGCCCAACCAAGTTTGGGTTCCGAAGAAG